>NW_028153984.1:0-12500 GCF_964211835.1 Anser anser
CAGCCGTGTGGCCTGCCGCTAGGCGGGCCCCACTTCTACCCGTCTGGGGACGGCGTTGGGTGAGGTTTTCAACGACGGTAAGTAACTACATGATTCCCACAACTACATTGGATGGAAGGCAAGAATAAATAAATAAATAAATAAATAAATAAATAAATAAATAAATAAATAAATATAAAACCAGGTAAAGCAAGACATGGTTCTTGCCCGCTGTCACGGCGGACTATGAGGTGTCAGGGAGGCCGGGGAGCGGGCGAGCAGGGTACAGCCACCGTCCGAGTCTGGCCGCCAGCTCTACCCGGCATGAGGGCCCTGCGGTCTTTGCCCCGCAGACACTGGGAACCGGCAGGAGGGCTGGCCGCCAGCTCCTTACATTTGCTTCGCTTCTCTTTGTTTTTCCTTGCTCTGCTTTGCTTTGCTCTGCTCTGCTCTTCCGGGCACACTTTTGCTTTTCCTTCTCTGCTTTCCTCTGCTGTTCCTGCCCCTGCTTTGCTTTGCTTTGCCTCAGGTTGCTTTGCTTTGCTTTGTTTGCTTTGTCTTTCCTGGTAATGCTTTGCTTTTCCTCGTGCTACTTTGCTTTGCTTTGCTTTGCTTTGCCTTGCTCTGCTTTGCCTCCACTGGCCATGCTTTCTTTTGCTTTTTCAGGCCATGCTTTCCTTTGTTTTGCTTTGCTTCGTATTCCTGCCACGACTTTGCTTTACTTTCTCTGCTCTGCTTTGCTTTTCCTACCCCTGTTGTGCTTTGTCTCGCCTCAAACTGCTTTCTTTACTTTGCTCTACGTTTCCTGGCCCTGCTGGGACTTTCCTTGTACAAGTTTGCACTGCTTTGCTTTGCCTTGCTCTGCGTTGCCTTTCCTGGCCATGCTTTTTCGGGCCACACTTTCCTTTGTTTTGCTTTGCTTCGTATTCCTGGCCCCTCTTGGTTTTACTTTCTCTGCTCTGCTTTGCTTTTCCTACCCCTGCTGTGCTTTGCCTTGCCTCAAACTGCTTTTATTACTTTGCTCTACGTTACCTGGCCCTGCTGGGACTTTCCTTGTACAAGTTTGCACTGCTTTGCTTTGCCTTGCTCGGCTTTCCTCTTCATTTCTCTGCTCTCCTGTGCTGCGCTAGGCTTCCTTTGCAGACCGTCCCGACGATTTTGCCGATGAGGCGATCGGTATATTTCGGAACGCATAAACCCTCAGACACACAGCTGAGCCTCCCCGCAGCCCGGACACTGTCCCCTCGCAACTCGAGGGTGGGGGCAGCAGGCCCGGCCACCCGACATGGTCAGTTCTGTGGCCCCAGCCGTGTGGCCTGCCGCTAGGCGGTCCCCACTGCTATTCGTCTGGGGACGGTGTTGGGTGAGGTTTTGAACGACGATCAGTAACTACATGATTCCCACAACTGCATTGGATGGAAGGCAACAATCAATAAATAAATAAATAAATAAAGATAAAACCAGGTAAAGCAAGACATGGTTCTTGCCCGCTGTCACGGCGGACTATGAGGTGTCAGGGAGGCCGGGGAGCGGGCGAGCAGGGTACAGCCACCGTCCGAGTCTGGCCGCCAGCTCTACCCGGCATGAGGGCCCTGCGGTCTTTGCCCCGCAGACACTGGGAACCGGCAGGAGGGCTGGCCGCCAGCTCCTTACATTTGCTTCGCTTCTCTTTGTTTTTCCTTGCTCTGCTTTGCTTTGCTCTGCTCTTCCGGGCACACTTTTGCTTTTCCTTCTCTACTTTGCTCTGCTTTTCTTGCCCCTGCTTTGCTTTGCTTTGCCTCAGATTGCTTTGCTTTGCTTTGTTTGCTCTGTCTTTCCTGGCACTGCTTTGCTTTTCCTTGTGCTACTTCACTTTGCTTTGCTCTGCCTTGCACTGCTTTGCCTTTCCTGGACACGCTTTACTTTGCTTTTCCTGGCCCTGCTTTGCTTGGTTTTTTTTTTGCCTTTTTTTTTTTTTTTTTTTTTTTTTTTTTTTTTTTTACTTTAGATATATATTCATTGCATTGCTTTGTTTTATTTCTGGACCTTTTTACTTTGGTTTTCCTGGCCGCGCTTTGCTTTTCCTGACCATGCTTTTTCAGGCCATGCTTTCCTTTGTTTTGCTTCGCTTTGTATTCCTGCCACGGCTTTGCTTTACCTTCTCTGCTCTGCTTTGCTTTTCGTACCCCTGCTGTGCTTAGCCTCGCCTCAAACTGCTTTCTTTACTTTGCTCTACGTTTCCTGGCACTGCTGGGACTTTCCTTGTACGAGTTTGCACTGCTTTGCTTTGCCTTGCTCTGCGTTGCCTTTCCTGGCCGTGCTTTTTCCGGCCACACTTTCCTTTGTTTTGCTTTGCTTTTTATTCCAGGCACCTCTTGGTTTTACTTTCTCTGCTCTGCTCTGCTTTTCCTACCCCTGCTGTGCTTTGCCTTGCCTCCTCAAACTGCTTTCTTTCTTTTGCTCTACATTTCCTGGCACTGCTTTGCTTTTCCTTGTGCTACTTTCCTTTGCTTTGCTCTGCCTTGCACTGCTTTGCCTTTCCTGGACACGCTTTACTTTGCTTTTCCTGGCCATGCTTTGCTTGTTTTTTTTTTTTGCCTTTTTTTTTTTTTTTTTTTTTTTTTTTTTACTTTAGATATATATTCATTTCATTGCTTTGTTTTATTTCTGGACCTTTTTACTTTGGTTTTCCTGGCCGCGCTTTGCTTTTCCTGACCCTGCATTTTCGGGCCATGCTTTCCTTTGTCTTGCTTCGCTTTGTATTCCTGGCACCTCTTGGTTTTACCTTCTCTGCTCTGCTTTGCTTTTCCTACCCCTGCTGTGCTTTGCCTTGCCTCAAACTGCTTTCTTTACTTTGCTCTACGTTTCCTGGCCCTGCTGGGACTTTCCTTGTACGAGTTTGCACTGCTTTGCTTTGCCTTGCTCTGCTTTGCCTTTCCTGGCCATGCTTTTTCAGGCCACGCTTTCCTTTGTCTTACTTTGCTTCGTATTCCTGGCACCTCTAGGTTTTACTTTCTCTGCTCTGCTTTGCTTTTCCTACCCCTGCTGTGCTTTGCCTCGCCTCAAACTGCATTCTTTACTTTGCTCTACGTTTCCTGGCCCTGCTGGGACTTTCCTTGTACAAGTTTGCACTGCTTTGCTTTGCCTTGCTCTGCGTTGCCTTTCCTGACCATGCTTTTTCAGGCCATGCTTTCCCTTGTCTTGCTTCGCTTTGTTTTCCTGCCACGGCTTTGCTTTACCTTCTCTGCTGTGCTTTGCTTTTCCTACCCCTGCTGTGCTTTGCCTCGCCTCAAACTGCTCTCTTTACTCTGCTCTACGTTTCCTGGCACTGCTGGGACTTTCCTTGTACCAGTTTGCACTGCTTTGCTTTGCGTTGCTCGGCTTTCCTCTTCATTTCTCTGCTCTCCTGTGCTGCGCTAGGCTTCCTTTGCAGACCGTCCCGACGATTTTGCCGATGAGGCTATCGGTATATTTCGGAACGCATAAACCCTCAGACACACAGCTGGGCCTCCCCGCAGCCCGGACACTGTCCCCTCGCAACTCGAGGGTGGGGGCAGCAGGCCCGGCCACCCGACATGGTCAGTTCTCTGGCCCCAGCCGTGTGGCCTGCCGCTAGGCGGGCCCCACTGCTATTCGTCTGGGGACGGTGTTGGGTGAGGTTTTGAACGACGATCAGTAACTACATGATTCCCACAACTACATTGGATGGAAGGCAAGAATAAATAAATAAATAAATAAATGCAGGGGGGGAAAAAAAATAAATAAATAAAATCAGGTAAAGCAAGACATGGTTCTTGCCCGCTGTCACGGCGGACTATGAGGGTTCAGGGAGGCCGGGGAGCGGGCGAGCAGGGTACAGCCACCGTCCGAGTCTGGCCGCCAGCTCTACCCGGCATGAGGGCCCTGCGGTCTTTGCCCCGCAGACACTGGGAACCGGCAGGAGGGCTTGCCGCCAGCTCCTTACATTTGCTTCGCTTCTCTTTCTTTTTCCTTGCTCTGCTTTGCTTTGCTCTGCTCTTCCGGGCACACTTTTGGTTTTCCTTCTCTCCTTTCCTCTGCTGTTCCTGCCCCTGCTTTGCTTTGCTTTGCCTCAGATTGCTTTGCTTTGATTCGTTTGCTTTGTCTTTCCTGGCAATGCTTTGCTTTTCCTCGTGCTACTTTGCTTCGCTTTCCTTTGCCTTGCTCTGCTTTTCTGGCCGTGCTTTGTTTGGTTTTGCTTTACTTTGCCTTCCCTCTTTGACACTGTTTTAGTTTTCCTCGTGCTGCCTTGCTTTCCCTTTCTCTGCTTTGCCTTCCCTGCGCATGCTTTCTTTTGCTTTTTCAGGCCACGCTTTCCTTTGTTTAGCTTTGCTTTGTATTCCTGGCACTGCTTCTCTTTTCCTTCTCTACGTTGCTTTGTTTTCCTACCCCCGCTGTGCTTCGCCTTGCCTCAATTTCTTTCTTTCCTTTGCTCTACCTTTCCTGGCCCTGCTTTGTTTTTGCTTGTGCTACTTTGCTCTGCTTTGCTTTGCCTTACTGTCATTTGCCTTTCCTGGCCATGCTTTGCTTTGCTTTTCTTACCCCTGCTTTTCTTTCCTTTTCTGGCCCTGCTTTCTTTTACTTTGCTTCACTTTGCCTTGAATTCCAGACAGTGCTTTGCTTTGTCTTGTGCTGCTTTGCTTTGTTTTGCATTGCTGTGCTTTGCATTCCCTGGCCCTCATTTTTGTTTTTCTTCCCCCTCCCCCCCCCCCCAACCCCCCCCCCCCGCCCCCCCCCCCCGCCATGCTTTCCTTTGTTTTGCTTTGCTTTGTGTTCCTGGCTCTGCTATGCATTTCTTTGTGCTGTTTTGCTCTGCTTTGCTTTGCCTTGCTCTGCTTTGCCTTTCCTGGCCATGCTTTGCTTTGCTTTTTCTGGCCCTACTTTGCTTTGGTTTTTTTGTTTGTTCGGTTCTTTTTTTTTTACCCTTTTTCCTTTGTTTTTTTCTGGCCGTGCTTTGCTTTTCCTTATGCCACTTTCTTTTCCCTAGCGGGGCTTTGCTTTGCCTTGCTCTGCTTTCCTCCGCATTGCTCTGCTCTGCTCTGCTTTGCTGCTCTAGGCTCCTTTTGCAGACCGTCCCACCGATTTTGCCGACGAGTCGATCGGTGTATTTAGAAACACGTAAACCCTCAGACGCACACCTTGACCTCCCCCCACCTCGGCGACTGTCCCCTCGGAACTGGCGGACGAGGGGACAGGGATCTGACCACCGGGCCGGGTCTATTCTGTGGCCCCCGCTGTCCGGCGAGCCGCCAGGTGGGCCCCGTTGCTATTCGTCTGGGGAGGGTGGGGGTTGCGAACGACGCTAAGTAACTACGTGATTCCTAAAAGTAAAGGGGGAAACAGACAACGATTATTATTATTATTACTACTACTCTTTTTATTATGTTTTCGTTATATATATATTTACTCTTATTTAGTACTTTCTTTTGTAATAACTCTTAAGTAGTATATATAATATTATATACCTATGGATCGTTTATGTAACGATAAAAAGCTAAAGCAAACCGGCCGGGCAGCCAGCCACACCGAGTCGCACAGGTGGCGAGCTGCTCGTGACCGAGCGGGAGCCTCTTATGTCAGAGCGGCCGGCGGCCGGAAGCAACCGGGGGCCGCTGCCACACCCTCGCCTTCTTGAACGCCCGCCTCCCCGTAACCCGGCAACGGGCCCCTCCCTATTCGTCTGGGGCGGGTGGGGGGTGCGATTTCGAACGACACTAAGGAACTACACGTTTCGTATTCACAGCACTGTTTTTCTTTGCTTTGCTTTTCCTGGCCCTGCTTTGCTTTGCTTTGCATTCGTGGCACCGCTTTGTTTTTCCCGGCCCTGTTTTGCTTTGTTTTTACTGACCCCGATTCCTTTTGCTTTTCCTGGCCCTGCTTGACTTTTCTTTGCCCGATAAGGCTTTCTTTTTCCTCGCAGGGTTTGCTTTGCTTTGCCTTGCTCTGCTTTGCCTTCCCTGGCCCTGCTACGTTTTGCTTCTTCCGGCCACGCTTTCCTTTGCTTAGCTTTGCTTCGTATTCCTGGCGCCGCTTTGCTTTTTCTTCTCTGCTTTGCTTTGCTTCTCCTACCCCTGCTGTGCTTCGCCTCGCCTCAAAGTCCTTTGCTTTGCCTTTCCTGGCCCTGCTTTGCTTTTCCTCGCGCTACTTTGCTTTGCCTTGGTCTGCTTTGCTTTTCCTTGCCGTGCTTTGTTTTGTTTTGCTCTGCTTTGTAATCACCGCATCGCCTTGCTTTCCTTGGCCCTGCATTTTTTTTTTTATTTTTTTTTTTCTCTGTCCCTCTTTGTTTAGCTTTCCCTGGACCTGCTTTGCTTTGCTTTGCGTTCGCGGCACCTCTTTTCTTTTCCTGGACCTCCTTTGCTTGGGTTTTTCTTGCCCTTCTTTGTTTTGCTTTTCCCGGCCCTGCCTTGCTTTGTTTGGCTTTATTTCGTATTCATGACGCCGCTTTTCTTTTCCTGGACCTCCTTTGCTTGGGTTTTTCTCGCCCTTCTTTGTTTTGATTTCCTGGCCCTGCTTTGCTTTGTTTTTACTGACCCCGATTCCTTTTGCTTTTCCTGGCCCTGCTTGACTTTTCTTTGCCCGATAAGGCTTTCTTTTTCCTCGCAGGGTTTGCTTTGCTTTGCCTTGCTCTGCTTTGCCTTCCCTGGCCCTGCTACGTTTTGCTTCTTCCGGCCACGCTTTCCTTTGCTTAGCTTTGCTTCGTACTCCTGGCGCAGCTTTGCTTTTTCTTCTCTGCTTTGCTTTGCTTCTCCTACCCCTGCTGTGCTTCGCCTCGCCTCAAAGTCCTTTGCTTTGCCTTTCCTGGCCCTGCTTTGCTTTTCCTTGTGCTACTTTGCTCTGCTTTGCTTTGCCTTACTGTCATTTGCCTTTCCTGGCCATGCTTTGCTTTGCTTTTCTTACCCCTGCTTTTCTTTCCTTTTCTGGCCCTGCTTTGTTTTACTTTGCTTCACTTTGCCTTGAATTCCAGACAGTGCTTTGCTTTGTCTTGTGCTGCTTTGCTTTGTTTTGCATTGCTGTGCTTTGCATTCCCTGGCCCTCTTTTTTTTTTCTCATTCTTCGCCCCCCCCCCCTTCTCCCCCCGCCCCCCCCCCCCCCCCCCCCCGGCCATGCCTTCCTTTGTTTTGCTTTGCTTTGTGTTCCTGGCTCTGCTATGCATTTCTTTGTGCTGCTTTGCTCTGCTTTGCCTTTCCTGGCCATGCTTTGCTTTGCTTTTTCTGGCCCTACTTTGCTTTGTTTTTTTTGTTTGTTTGTTTGTTTTTTGTTTTTTGTTTTTTGTTTTTTTTACCCTTTTTCCTTTGTTTTTTCTGGCCGTGCTTTGCTTTTTCTTATGCCGCTTTCTTTTCCCTAGCGGGGCTTTGCTTTGCCTTGCTCTGCTTTCCTCCGCATTGCTCTGCTCTGCTCTGCTTTGCTGCTCTAGGCTCCTTTTGCAGACCGTCCCACCGATTTTGCCGACGAGTCGATCGGTGTATTTAGAAACACGTAAACCCTCAGACGCACACCTTGACCTCCCCCCACCTCGGCGACTGTCCCCTCGGAACTGGCGGACGAGGGGACAGGGATCTGGCCACCGGGCCGGGTCTATTCTGTGGCCCCCGCTGTCCGGCGAGCCGCCAGGTGGGCCCCGTTGCTATTCGTCTGGGGAGGGTGGGGGTTGCGAACGACGCTAAGTAACTACGTGATTCCTAAAAGTAAAGGGGGAAACTGACAACGATGATTATTATTATTGCTACTACTCTTTTTATTATGTTTTCGTTATATATATATTTACTCTTATTTAGTACTTTCTTTTGTAATAACTTTTAAGTAGTATATGTAATATTAAATATCTATCGATCGTTTATGTAACGATAAAAAGCTAAAGCAAACCGGCCGGGCAGCCAGCCACACCGAGTCGCACAGGTGGCGAGCTGCTCGTGACCGAGCGGGAGCCTCTTATGTCAGAGCGGCCGGCGGCCGGAAGCAACCGGGGGCCGCTGCCACACCCTCGCCTTCTTGAACGCCCGCCTCCCCGTTACCCGGCAACGGGCCCCTCCCTATTCGTCTGGGGCGGGTGGGGGGTGCGATTTCGGACGACACTAAGGAACTACACGTTTCGTATTCACAGCGCTGTTTTTCTTTGCTTTGCTTTTCCTGGCCCTGCTTTGCTTTGCTTTGCATTCGTGGCACCGCTTTGTTTTTCCCGGCCCTGTTTTGCTTTGTTTTTACTGACCCCGATTCCTTTTGCTTTTCCTGGCCCTGCCTGACTTTTCTTTGCCCGATAAGGCTTTCTTTTTCCTTGCAGGGTTTGCTTTGCTTTGCCTTGCTCTGCTTTGCCTTCCCTGGCCCTGCTACGTTTTGCTTCTTCCGGCCACGCTTTCCTTTGCTTAGCTTTGCTTCGTATTCCTGGCGCAGCTTTGCTTTTTCTTCTCTGCTTTGCTTTGCTTCTCCTACCCCTGCTGTGCTTCGCCTCGCCTCAAAGTCCTTTGCTTTGCCTTTCCTGGCCCTGCTTTGCTTTTCCTTGTGCTACTTTGCTCTGCTTTGCTTTGCCTTACTGTCATTTGCCTTTCCTGGCCATGCTTTGCTTTGCTTTTCTTACCCCTGCTTTTCTTTCCTTTTCTGGCCCTGCTTTGTTTTACTTTGCTTCACTTTGCCTTGAATTCCAGACAGTGCTTTGCTTTGTCTTGTGCTGCTTTGCTTTGTTTCGCATTGCTGTGCTTTGCATTCCCTGGCCCTCTTTTTTTTTTTCTTTCTTCGCCCCCCCCCCCTTCTCCCCCCGCCCCCCCCCCCCCCCCCCCCCCCCCCCGGCCATGCCTTCCTTTGTTTTGCTTTGCTTTGTGTTCCTGGCTCTGCTATGCATTTCTTTGTGCTGCTTTGCTCTGCTTTGCTTTGCCTTGCTCTGCATTCCCTGGCCCTCATTTTTTTTTTTTTTTCTCCCCCCCCCACCCCGGCCATGCCTTCCTTTGTTTGCTTTGCTTTGTGTTCCTGGCTCTGCTATGTATTTCTTTGTGCTGCTTTGCTCTGCTTTGCCTTTCCTGGCCATGCTTTGCTTTGCTTTTTCTGGCCCTACTTTGCTTTGTTTTTTTTGTTTGTTTGTTTGTTTTTTGCTTTTTGGTTTTTTTTTTTTTACCCTTTTTCCTTTGTTTTTTCTGGCCGTGCTTTGCTTTTCCTTATGCCACTTTCTTTTCCCTAGCGGGGCTTTGCTTTGCCTTGCTCTGCTTTCCTCCGCATTGCTCTGCTCTGCTCTGCTTTGCTGCTCTAGGCTTCTTTTGCAGACCGTCCCACCGATTTTGCCGACGAGTCGATCGGTGTATTTAGAAACACGTAAACCCTCAGACGCACACCTTGACCTCCCCCCACCTCGGCGACTGTCCCCTCGGAACTGGCGGACGAGGGGACAGGGATCTGGCCACCGGGCCGGGTCTATTCTGTGGCCCCCGCTGTCCGGCGAGCCGCCAGGTGGGCCCCGTTGCTATTCGTCTGGGGAGGGTGGGGGTTGCGAACGACGCTAAGTAACTACTCGATTCGTAAAAGTAAAGGGGGAGACTGACAACGATTATTATTACTACTACTCTTTTTATTATGTTTTCGTTATATATATATTTACTCTTATTTAGTACTTTCTTTTGTAATAACTTTTAAGTAGTATACGTAATATTAAATATCTATCGATCGTTTATATAACGATAAAAAGCTAAAGCAAACCGGCCGGGCAGCCAGCCACACCGAGTCGCACAGGTGGCGAGCTGCTCGTGACCGAGCGGGAGCCTCTTATGTCAGAGCGGCCGGCGGCCGGAAGCAACCGGGGGCCGCTGCCACACCCTCGCCTTCTTGAACGCCCGCCTCCCCGTTACCCGGCAACGGGCCCCTCCCTATTCGTCTGGGGCGGGTGGGGGGTGCGATTTCGGACGACACTAAGGAACTACACGTTTCGTATTCACAGCGCTGTTTTTCTTTGCTTTGCTTTTCCTGGCCCTGCTTTGCTTTGCTTTGCATTCGTGGCACCGCTTTGTTTTTCCCGGCCCTGTTTTGCTTTGTTTTTACTGACCCCGATTCCTTTTGCTTTTCCTGGCCCTGCCTGACTTTTCTTTGCCCGATAAGGCTTTCTTTTTCCTCGCAGGGTTTGCTTTGCTTTGCCTTGCTCTGCTTTGCCTTCCCTGGCCCTGCTACGTTTTGCTTCTTCCGGCCACGCTTTCCTTTGCTTAGCTTTGCTTCGTATTCCTGGCGCAGCTTTGCTTTTTCTTCTCTGCTTTGCTTTGCTTCTCCTACCCCTGCTGTGCTTCGCCTCGCCTCAAAGTCCTTTGCTTTGCCTTTCCTGGCCCTGCTTTGCTTTTCCTCACGCTACTTTGCTTTGCCTTGGTCTGCTTTGCTTTTCCTTGCCGTGCTTTGTTTTGTTTTGCTCTGCTTTGTATTCACCGCATCGCCTTGCTTTCCTTGGTCCTGCATTTTTTTTTTTTTTTTTTTCTCTGTCCCTCTTTGTTTAGCTTTCCCTGGACCTGCTTTGCTTTGCTTTGCGTTCGCGGCACCTCTTTGCTTTTCGCGGACCTCCTTTGCTTGGGTTTTTCTCGCCCTTCTTTGTTTTGCTTTTCCCGGCCCTGCCTTGCTTTGTTTGGCTTTATTTCGTATTCATGACGCCTCTTTTCTTTTCCTGGACCTCCTTTGCTTGGGTTTTTCTCGCCCTTCTTTGTTTTGCTTTTCCTGGCCCTGCTTTGCTCTGTTTGGCTTTACTTTGTGTTCAGGACGCCGCTTTTCTTTTCCTGGACCTCCTTTGCTTTGGTTTCTCTCGCCCCCTGCTTCGTTTTGCTTTTCCTGGCCCTCCTTGACTTTGCTTTTCTTCGTTCCGCTTTCTTTCCCCTAGCGGGGCTTTGCTCTGTCTCGCTCCGCTTTCCTCTGCAACGCTCTGCTCTGCTTTGCTGCGCTAGGCTTCCTTTGCGGACCGTCCCGCCGATTTTGCCGACGAGTCGATCGGTGTGTATTTACGAACGCATAAACCCTCGGACGACGCGCACCTTGGCCTCCCCGTAGCCCGGTGACTGTCCCCTCGGAACCGGAGGGTGGGGGCAGGAGGGCTGGCCACCCGGCACCGTCTGTTCCGCATTCCCCGCCGCTCTCTGGCGAGCGCGAGCCTCCAGGTGGGTCCCGCTGCTGCTATTCGGCTGGGAACGGTGTCGGGTGAGGTTTTCGAGGACGCTAAGCGACATCACGCGATTCCCCAAAGGACAAAAACTACCGCTTTGCTTTTCCCCTGTGCTGCTTTGCTTTGTTTTGCCTTGCTCTGCTTTGTCTTCCCTGGCCCTGTTTTGCTTTGCTTCTCCTGGCCCTTCTTTGCTTTGCTTCCCTTTGTCGCGCTTTGCTTCGCTTCGCTTCGCTTTGCTTTGTCTTCCCTGGCCCTGTTTTGCTTTGCTTCTCCTGGCCCTTCTTTGCTTTGCTTCCCTTTGTCGCGCTTTGCTTCGCTTCGCTTCGCTTTGCTTTCCTTTTCCTCGCTTTGCTTTTCCTCGCTCTTCTCCGCTTTGCTTTCCCTGCGCTTGCTTCCATTTGCTTTCCTTAGCGCTGCTTATTTTGATTCGGTTTGTATCGCCGGCACCCATTTCCTTTGCTTTGCAGTCTTTGCTCTTCCTACTCTGCTTTGCTTTTCCTGGCGCTGTTTTTTCCTTTGCCGTTCCCTAGGCCTGATTTGCCACAAGGTTTTTCCTCGTAGAGCTTTGGTTTGTTTTTTTTTTTGCCTCGCTTTGCACCGCTCTGCTCCGCTTCGCCGTGCTAGCTAGCCCTTCTTTTGCGGACCGTCCCACCGATTTTGCCGATCGATGCGTTTACGCACACGTGAACGCTAGGTCACCTGATTTGGCCTCCCCGCAGCCCGCCAACCGTGCCTTTGGAGCTGGCGGGTGGGGGCGTGGGGGTCGGCCACCCAGCCGAGTCTATTCCACGACCCCTGCCGCCTGGCGAGCCGCCAGGTGAGCTCCACTGCTGTTCGCCTGGGGGGGGGGGGGGGGGGGGGGGCGAGGTTTCGAAAGGCGGTAAGTAATTCCTAAAGCCGCAGCGGAAAACAGGCAACATTAAGAATAATAATAATTATGACTATTATTATTATTATTATTATTATTATTATTATTATTATTATTATTATTATTATTAATAATGGTGAAAATAATAATAATGATAATAATAATAAAATAATAATAAAATAATAATAAGTAATAATGAGTAATAATAATAATAATAAATAATAATAATAAAATAATAAAAAATAACAACAACAACAACAACAATAATAATATTTATTTTCAAAAACAGCTAAAGCAATCCGGCCAGGCAAGGTCGAGGTCGCGAACGCGCGCCTCGCTCCGACCGAGGGGGGCCGACAGGTCTACCCGCGCCCGCCCGCCCCCCCCCCGCGTGGTTAGGGAGGCCAGGTCTACCCGCCGCCCGGAACCGATCGGGCGCGCACGCCCTGCGAGACGCGGACGCGCGCCTCGCTCCGAGGGGGCCGACAGGTCTACCCGCGCCCCCCCCAGCCTCGTTAGGGAGGCCAGGTCTACCCGCCGCCCGGA
>NW_028153984.1:25000-29710 GCF_964211835.1 Anser anser
GGTAGACCTGGCGGCCGCAGGAGAACACGGGGAGACTAGGCGGCCACGGGAGGACGCGGCACACCCGGCGACCGCAGGAGGACACCGGCAGACCCGCCGGCCGGGACCGAACGCCGTCGGTCGGTCTGCCTTCCTTCGCTTTTCGTACGGGCCGTTCCGGCCCTTTTCGGACCTTTCCGGCGCTATTCGGTGCTTTTCGCGTGGACGGACCCACTCGGGAACCGCGCGACCGACCGACAGACGGATGCCTTTGGACGTGCGCGCGCGCGTCCCTCGGTGCCGGGCAGACCCCGACGCCGTTCTCGCGGCCGGCCCCGCTGCAGCGACCCCTACAGGTCGCCACGGGCTATGCAAACACGGCGACCGCATAGACCCGGCGGCCGCAGGAGGACACGGGGAGACTAGGCGGCCACAGGAGGACGCGGTACACCCGGCAACCGCAGGAGGACACCGGCAGACCCGCCGGCCGGGACCGAACGCCGTCGGTCGGTCTGCCTTCCTTCGCTTTTCGTACGGGCCGTTCCGGCCCTTTTCGGCCCTTTTCGGGCCTTTTCGCACCTTTCCGGCACTTTTCGGTGCTTTTCGCCTGGGCGGACCCACTCGGGAATCGCTTGACCGACCGACCGACCGACCGACGGACGCCTTTGGACATGCGCGCGCATGCGTCCTTCGGCTTCCGGGTAGACCCGGACGCCGTTCTCGGCCAGGCGTTTGCCTCTGACGTCAGAGCGACGGGCGGCCCGAGGCAACCGGGGGCCGCGGCCGCGAGCTCGCCTTCTCGAACACCCGCCTCCCCGTAGCCCGGCTACCGGCCCCTATTCGCCTGGGGCGGGTTGGGCTGGGGGGGAGCGACTTTGCACCACGCTAAGCAACTACACGTTTCGTTTTCACAGCACTGTTTTGCTTTGATATGCTTCTCCTGCCACTGCTACGCGTTGCTTTTCCTGACCCTGCTTGACTCTGCTTTTCCTGATAAGGCTTTCTTTTCCTTCCGAGGCTTTCCTTCGTCTCGCATTTCTTCCCTTTGCACTGCCGACCGTACCCGGCATGAGGGCCCTGCGGTCTTTGCCCCGCAGACGCCGGGAACCGGCAGGAGGGCTGGCCGCCAGCTCCTTGCATTTGCTTCGCTTCTCTTTGTTTCTCCTTGCTTTGCTTTGCTTTGCTCTGCTCTTCCGGGCACAGTTTTGCTTTTCCTTCTCTGCGTTCCTCTGCTGTTCTCGCCCCTGCTTTGCTTTCCTTTGCCTCAGATTGCTTTGCCTCAGATTGCTTTGCTTTTTTTTTGTTGTTGTTGTTGTTTCTTTTTTTCTTCTTCTTCTTTTTTTTTTTTTTTTTTTTTTGTTAATATAGATACATATTCATTTTATTGCTTTGTTTTATTTTTGGACCTTTTGGCTTTGGTTTTCCTGGCCGCGCTTTGCTTTGCCTGGCCCTGCTTGTCATTTCTTTTCATTATGCCGCATTCTTTTCCCTAGCAGGGCTTTGCTTTGCGTTGCTCGGCTTTCCTCTTCATTTCTCTGCTCTCCTGTGCTGCGCTAGGCTTCCTTTGCAGACCGTCCCGACGATTTTGCCGATGAGGCGATCGGTATATTTCGGAACGCATAAACCCTCAGACACACAGCTGGGCCTCCCCGCAGCCCGGACACTGTCCCCTCGCAACTCGAGGGTGGGGGCAGCAGGCCCGGCCACCCGACATGGTCAGTTCTGTGGCCCCAGCCGTGTGGCCTGCCGCTAGGCGGTCCCCACTGCTATTCGTCTGGGGACGGCGTTGGGTGAGGTTTTGAACGACGATCAGTAACTACATGATTCCCACAACTACATTGGATGGAAGGCAACAATCAATAAATAAATAAATAAATAAATAAAGATAAAACCAGGTAAAGCAAGACATGGTTCTTGCCCGCTGTCACGGCGGACTATGAGGTGTCAGGGAGGCCGGGGAGCGGGCGAGCAGGGTACAGCCACGTTGTGGTTTAACCCGGCTGGCAGCTAAACACCACACAGTCGTTCGCTCACCCTCCCCCCTCCCTCTCTGGGATGGGGGAGAGAAACGGGAAAGTGAAGCCGGTGAGTTGAGATAAAGACAGTTTATTAAGACAGGAATATAATAATATAAGGAATATAAGGAATATAATAATAACAATAATAATAATAATAGTGATAATGATAATAGTATTAACAATAATAATGTGTAAGAAAACAAGTGATGCACAATGCAATTGCTCACCACCCGCTGACCGATGCCCAGCCTATTCCCGAGCAGCCGGCCCCACCACCCCGGCCAGCCACCCCTATATATTGTTTAGCCATCCGAGTCTGGCCGCCAGCTCTACCCGGCATGAGGGCCCTGCGGTCTTTGCCCCGCAGACACTGGGAACCGGCAGGAGGGCTGGCCGCCAGCTCCTTACATGTGCTTCGCTTCTCTTTGTTTTTCCTTGCTCTGCTTTGCTCTGCTCTGCTCTTCCGGGCACACTTTTGCTTTTCCTTCTCTACTTTGCTCTGCTTTTCTTGCCCCTGCTTTGCTTTGCTTTGCCTCAGATTGCTTTGCTTTGCTTTGTTTGCTCTGTCTTTCCTGGCACTGCTTTGCTTTTCCTTGTGCTACTTCACTTTGCTTTGCTCTGCCTTGCACTGCTTTGCCTTTCCTGGACACGCTTTACTTTGCTTTTCCTGGCCCTGCTTTGCTTGTTTTTTTTTTTTGCCTTTTTTTTTTTTTTTTTTTTTTTTTTTTACTTTAGATATATATTCATTGCATTGCTTTGTTTTATTTCTGGACCTTTTTACTTTGGTTTTCCTGGCCGCGCTTTGCTTTTCCTGGCCACGCTTTTTCAGGCCACGCTTTCCTTTGTCTTGCTCTGCTTTGTATTCCTGGCACCTCTTGGTTTTACTTTCTCTGCTCTGCTTTGCTTTTCCTACCCCTGCTCTGCTTTGCCTCGCCTCAAACTGCTTTCTTTACTTTGCTCTACGTTTCCTGGCACTGCTGGGACTTTCCTTGTACGAGTTTGCACCGCTTTGCTTTGCCTTGCTCTGCGTTGCCTTTCCTGGCCATGCTTTTTCAGGCCATGCTTTCCTTTGTCTTGCTTTGCTTTGTATTCCTGCCACGGCTTTGCTTTACCTTCTCTGCTCTGCTTTGCTTTTCCTACCCCTGCTGTGCTTTGCCTTGCTTCCTCAAACTGCTTTCTTCCTTTTGCTCTACATTTCCTGGCACTGCTTTCCTTTTCCTTGTGCTACTTCACTTTGCTTTGCTCTGCCTTGCACTGCTTTGCCTTTCCTGGACACGCTTTACTTTGCTTTTCCTGGCCCTGCTTTGCTTTTTTTTTTTGCCTTTTTTTTTTTTTTTTTTTTTTTACTTTAGATATATATTCATTGCATTGCTTTGTTTTATTTCTGGACCTTTTTACTTTGGTTTTCCTGGCCGCGCTTTGCTTTTCCTGGCCCTGCTTTTTCAGGCCATGCTTTCCTTTGTCTTACTTTGCTTCGTATTCCTGGCACCTCTTGGTTTTACTTTCTCTGCTCTGCTTTGCTTTTCCTACCCCTGCAGTGCTTTGCCTCGCCTCAAACTGCTTTCTTTACTTTGCTCTACGTTTCCTGGCCCTGCTGGGACTTTCCTTGTACGAGTTTGCACTGCTTTGCTTTGCCTTGCTCTGCTTTGCCTCCACTGGCCATGTTTTCTTTTGCTTTTTCAGGCCACGCTTTCCTTTGTCTTGCTTCGCTTCGCTTTGTATTCCTGGCACCTCTAGGTTTTACTTTCTCTGCTCTGCTTTGCCTTGCCTCCAACTGCTTTCGTTACTTTGCTCTACCTTTCCTGGCCCTGCTGGGACTTTCCTTGTACGAGTTTGCACTGCTTTGCTTTGCCTTGCTCTGCTTTGCCTTTCCTGGCCGTGCTTTTTCAGGCCACGCTTTCCTTTGTTTTGCTTTGCTTTTTATTCCAGGCACCTCTTGGTTTTACTTTCTCTGCTCTGCTCTGTTTTTCCTACCCCTGCTGTGCTTTGCCTTGCCTCCTCAAACTGCTTTCTTTCTTTTGCTCTACATTTCCTGGCCCTGCTTTGCTTTTCCTTGTGCTACTTTCCTTTGCTTTGCTCTGCCTTGCACTGCTTTGCCTTTCCTGGACACGCTTTTCTTTGCTTTTCCTGGCCCTGCTTTGCTTGGTCTTTTTTTTGCGTTTTTTTGTTTTGTTTGTTTGTTTGTTTGTTTGTTTTATTTTAATATAGATACATTTTCATTGCATTGCTTTGTTTTATTTTTGGACCTTTTTGCTTTGGTTTTCCTGGCCACGCTTTGCTTTTCCTGGCCATGCTTTTTCAGGCCATGCTTTCCTTTGTTTTGCTTTGCTTCGTATTCCTGCCACGACTTTGCTTTACTTTCTCTGCTCTGCTTTGCTTTTCCTACCCCTGTTGTGCTTTGTCTCGCCTCAAACTGCTTTCTTTACTTTGCTCTACGTTTCCTGGCCCTGCTGGGACTTTCCTTGTACAAGTTTGCACTGCTTTGCTTTGCCTTGCTCGGCTTTCCTCTTCATTTCTCTGCTCTCCTTTGCTGCGCTAGGCTTCCTTTGCAGACCGTCCAGACGATTTTGCCGATGAGGCGATCGGTATATTTCGGAACGCATAAACCCTCAGACACACAGCTGGGCCTCCCCGCAGCCCGGACACTGTCCCCTCGCAACTCGAGGGTGGGGGCAGCAGGCCCGGCCACCCGACATGGTCAGTTCTGTGGCCC
>NW_028153983.1:0-15000 GCF_964211835.1 Anser anser
ACTCTGCGTCTTCACTCTTTCCTAACAACCCTAAACATAACCCTAACCGCAACAAGAAGCTCAACCCGAGTTAGACCCGAAAAAACACGTACGGTGCCACTTTCTGCCATCAAAAAGTGCTCTCAGCGGAAGCCTTTGGGTACACCTGAACTCCCTGGGGGAGCCTTTACGCAACCCCACACTCAACAGGACTCTGAGTCTTCACTCTTTCCTAACAACCCTAAACATAACCCTAACCGCAACAAGAAGCTGAACCCGAGTTAGACCCGAAAAAACACGTACGGTGCCACTTTCTGCCACCAAAAAGTGCTCTCAGCGGAAGCCTTTGGGTACACCTGAACTCCCTGGGGGAGCCTTTACGCAACCCCACACTCAACAGGACTCTGCGTCTTCACTCTTTCCTAACAACCCTAAACATAACCCTAACCGCAACAAGAAGCTGAACCCAAGTTTGACCCGAAAAAACACGTACGGTGCCACTTTCTGCCATCAAAAAGTGCTCTCAGCGGAAGCCTTTGGGTACACTTGAACTCCCTGGGGGAGCCTTTACGCAACCCCACACTCAACAGGACTCTGCGTCTTCACTCTTTCCTAACAACCCTAAACATAACCCTAACCGCAACAAGAAGCTGAACCCGAGTTAGACCCGAAAAAACACGTACGGTGCCACTTTCTGCCATCAAAAAGTGCTCTCAGCGGAAGCCTTTGGGTACACCTGAACTCCCTGGGGGAGCCTTTACGCAACCCCACACTCAACAGGACTCTGCGTCTTCACTCTTTCCTAACAACCCTAAACATAACCCTAACCGCAACAAGAAGCTGAACCCGAGTTAGACCCGAAAAAACACGTACGGTGCCACTTTCTGCCATCAAAAAGTGCTCTCAGCGGAAGCCTTTGGGTACACTTGAACTCCCTGGGGGAGCCTTTACGCAACCCCACACTCAACAGGACTCTGCGTCTTCACTCTTTCCTAACAACCCTAAACATAACCCTAACCGCAACAAGAAGCTGAACCCGAGTTAGACCCGAAAAAACACGTACGGTGCCACTTTCTGCCATCAAAAAGTGCTCTCAGCGGAAGCCTTTGGGTACACCTGAACTCCCTGGGGGAGCCTTTACGCAACCCCACACTCAACAGGACTCTGCGTCTTCACTCTTTCCTAACAACCCTAAACATAACCCTAACCGCAACAAGAAGCTCAACCCGAGTTAGACCCGAAAAAACACGTACGGTGCCACTTTCTGCCATCAAAAAGTGCTCTCAGCGGAAGCCTTTGGGTACACCTGAACTCCCTGGGGGAGCCTTTACGCAACCCCACACTCAACAGGACTCTGCGTCTTCACTCTTTCCTAACAACCCTAAACATAACCCTAACCGCAACAAGAAGCTGAACCCGAGTTAGACCCGAAAAAACACGTACGGTGCCACTTTCTGCCATCAAAAAGTGCTCTCAGCGGAAGCCTTTGGGTACACCTGAACTCCCTGGGGGAGCCTTTACGCAACCCCACACTCAACAGGACTCTGCGTCTTCACTCTTTCCTAACAACCCTAAACATAACCCTAACCGCAACAAGAAGCTGAACCCGAGTTAGACCCGAAAAAACACGTACGGTGCCACTTTCTGCCATCCAAAAGTGCTCTCAGCGGAAGCCTTTGGGTACACCTGAACTCCCTGGGGGAGCCTTTACGCAACCCCACACTCAACAGGACTCTGCGTCTTCACTCTTTCCTAACAACCCTAAACATAACCCTAACCGCAACAAGAAGCTGAACCCGAGTTAGACCCGAAAAAACACGTACGGTGCCACTTTCTGCCATCAAAAAGTGCTCTCAGCGGAAGCCTTTGGGTACACTTGAACTCCCTGGGGGAGCCTTTACGCAACCCCACACTCAACAGGACTCTGCGTCTTCACTCTTTCCTAACAACCCTAAACATAACCCTAACCGCAACAAGAAGCTGAACCCGAGTTAGACCCGAAAAAACACGTACAGTGCCACTTTCTGCCATCAAAAAGTGCTCTCAGCGGAAGCCTTTGGGTACACCTGAACTCCCTGGGGGAGCCTTTACGCAACCCCACACTCAACAGGACTCTGCGTCTTCACTCTTTCCTAACAACCCTAAACATAACCCTAACCGCAACAAGAAGCTCAACCCGAGTTAGACCCGAAAAAACACGTACGGTGCCACTTTCTGCCATCAAAAAGTGCTCTCAGCGGAAGCCTTTGGGTACACTTGAACTCCCTGGGGGAGCCTTTACGCAACCCCACACTCAACAGGACTCTGCGTCTTCACTCTTTCCTAACAACCCTAAACATAACCCTAACCGCAACAAGAAGCTGAACCCGAGTTAGACCCGAAAAAACACGTACGGTGCCACTTTCTGCCATCAAAAAGTGCTCTCAGCGGAAGCCTTTGGGTACACCTGAACTCCCTGGGGGAGCCTTTACGCAACCCCACACTCAACAGGACTCTGCGTCTTCACTCTTTCCTAACAACCCTAAACATAACCCTAACCGCAACAAGAAGCTGAACCCGAGTTAGACCCGAAAAAACACGTACGGTGCCACTTTCTGCCATCAAAAAGTGCTCTCAGCGGAAGCCTTTGGGTACACCTGAACTCCCTGGGGGAGCCTTTACGCAACCCCACACTCAACAGGACTCTGCGTCTTCACTCTTTCCTAACAACCCTAAACATAACCCTAACCGCAACAAGAAGCTGAACCCGAGTTAGACCCGAAAAAACACGTACGGTGCCACTTTCTGCCATCAAAAAGTGCTCTCAGCGGAAGCCTTTGGGTACACCTGAACTCCCTGGGGGAGCCTTTACGCAACCCCACACTCAACAGGACTCTGCGTCTTCACTCTTTCCTAACAACCCTAAACATAACCCTAACCGCAACAAGAAGCTGAACCCGAGTTAGACCCGAAAAAACACGTACGGTGCCACTTTCTGCCATCAAAAAGTGCTCTCAGCGGAAGCCTTTGGGTACACCTGAACTCCCTGGGGGAGCCTTTACGCAACCCCACACTCAACAGGACTCTGCGTCTTCACTCTTTCCTAACAACCCTAAACATAACCCTAACCGCAACAAGAAGCTGAACCCGAGTTAGACCCGAAAAAACACGTACGGTGCCACTTTCTGCCATCAAAAAGTGCTCTCAGCGGAAGCCTTTGGGTACACGTGAACTCCCTGGGGGAGCCTTTACGCAACCCCACACTCAACAGGACTCTGCGCCTTCACTCTTTCCTAACAACCCTAAACATAACCCTAACCGCAACAAGAAGCTGAACCCGAGTTAGACCCGAAAAAACACGTACGGTGCCACTTTCTGCCATCAAAAAGTGCTCTCAGCGGAAGCCTTTGGGTACACCTGAACTCCCTGGGGGAGCCTTTACGCAACCCCACACTCAACAGGACTCTGCGTCTTCACTCTTTCCTAACAACCCTAAACATAACCCTAACCGCAACAAGAAGCTGAACCCGAGTTAGACCCGAAAAAACACGTACGGTGCCACTTTCTGCCATCCAAAAGTGCTCTCAGCGGAAGCCTTTGGGTACACCTGAACTCCCTGGGGGAGCCTTTACGCAACCCCACACTCAACAGGACTCTGCATCTTCACTCTTTCCTAACAACCCTAAACATAACCCTAACCGCAACAAGAAGCTCAACCCGAGTTAGACCCGAAAAAACACGTACGGTGCCACTTTCTGCCATCAAAAAGTGCTCTCAGCGGAAGCCTTTGGGTACACCTGAACTCCCTGGGGGAGCCTTTACGCAACCCCACACTCAACAGGACTCTGCGTCTTCACTCTTTCCTAACAACCCTAAACATAACCCTAACCGCAACAAGAAGCTGAACCCGAGTTAGACCCGAAAAAACACGTACGGTGCCACTTTCTGCCATCCAAAAGTGCTCTCAGCGGAAGCCTTTGGGTACACCTGAACTCCCTGGGGGAGCCTTTACGCAACCCCACACTCAACAGGACTCTGCGTCTTCACTCTTTCCTAACAACCCTAAACATAACCCTAACCGCAACAAGAAGCTGAACCCGAGTTAGACCCGAAAAAACATGTACGGTGCCACTTTCTGCCATCAAAAAGTGCTCTCAGCGGAAGCCTTTGGGTACACTTGAACTCCCTGGGGGAGCCTTTACGCAACCCCACACTCAACAGGACTCTGCGTCTTCACTCTTTCCTAACAACCCTAAACATAACCCTAACCGCAACAAGAAGCTGAACCCGAGTTAGACCCGAAAAAACACGTACGGTGCCACTTTCTGCCATCAAAAAGTGCTCTCAGCGGAAGCCTTTGGGTACACCTGAACTCCCTGGGGGAGCCTTTACGCAACCCCACACTCAACAGGACTCTGCGTCTTCACTCTTTCCTAACAACCCTAAACATAACCCTAACCGGAACAAGAAGCTGAACCCGAGTTAGACCCGAAAAAACACGTACGGTGCCACTTTCTGCCATCAAAAAGTGCTCTCAGCGGAAGCCTTTGGGTACACCTGAACTCCCTGGGGGAGCCTTTACGCAACCCCACACTCAACAGGACTCTGCGTCTTCACTCTTTCCTAACAACCCTAAACATAACCCTAACCGCAACAAGAAGCTGAACCCGAGTTAGACCCGAAAAAACACGTACGGTGCCACTTTCTGCCATCAAAAAGTGCTCTCAGCGGAAGCCTTTGGGTACACTTGAACTCCCTGGGGGAGCCTTTACGCAACCCCACACTCAACAGGACTCTGCGTCTTCACTCTTTCCTAACAACCCTAAACATAACCCTAACCGCAACAAGAAGCTGAACCCGAGTTAGACCCGAAAAAACACGTACGGTGCCACTTTCTGCCATCAAAAAGTGCTCTCAGCGGAAGCCTTTGGGTACACCTGAACTCCCTGGGGGAGCCTTTACGCAACCCCACACTCAACAGGACTCTGCGTCTTCACTCTTTCCTAACAACCCTAAACATAACCCTAACCGCAACAAGAAGCTGAACCCGAGTTAGACCCGAAAAAACACGTACGGTGCCACTTTCTGCCATCCAAAAGTGCTCTCAGCGGAAGCCTTTGGGTACACGTGAACTCCCTGGGGGAGCCTTTACGCAACCCCACACTCAACAGGACTCTGCGTCTTCACTCTTTCCTAACAACCCTAAACATAACCCTAACCGCAACAAGAAGCTGAACCCGAGTTAGACCCGAAAAAACACGTACGGTGCCACTTTCTGCCATCAAAAAGTGCTCTCAGCGGAAGCCTTTGGGTACACCTGAACTCCCTGGGGGAGCCTTTACGCAACCCCACACTCAACAGGACTCTGCATCTTCACTCTTTCCTAACAACCCTAAACATAACCCTAACCGCAACAAGAAGCTGAACCCGAGTTAGACCCGAAAAAACACGTACGGTGCCACTTTCTGCCATCAAAAAGTGCTCTCAGCGGAAGCCTTTGGGCACACCTGAACTCCCTGGGGGAGTCTTTACGCAACCCCACACTCAACAGGACTCTGCGTCTTCACTCTTTCCTAA
Source organism: Anser anser (assembly GCF_964211835.1). Taxonomy (NCBI): domain Eukaryota; kingdom Metazoa; phylum Chordata; class Aves; order Anseriformes; family Anatidae; genus Anser; species Anser anser. The sequence continues at coordinate 5,536 of NW_028153983.1, forward strand.
CAACCCTAAACATAACCCTAACCGCAACAAGAAGCTGAACCCGAGTTAGACCCGAAAAAACACGTACGGTGCCACTTTCTGCCATCAAAAAGTGCTCTCAGCGGAAGCCTTTGGGTACACCTGAACTCCCTGGGGGAGCCTTTACGCAACCCCACACTCAACAGGACTCTGCGTCTTCACTCTTTCCTAACAACCCTAAACATAACCCTAACCGCAACAAGAAGCTGAACCCGAGTTAGACCCGAAAAAACACGTACGGTGCCACTTTCTGCCATCAAAAAGTGCTCTCAGCGGAAGCCTTTGGGTACACCTGAACTCCCTGGGGGAGCCTTTACGCAACCCCACACTCAACAGGACTCTGCATCTTCACTCTTTCCTAACAACCCTAAACATAACCCTAACCGCAACAAGAAGCTGAACCCGAGTTAGACCCGAAAAAACACGTACGGTGCCACTTTCTGCCATCAAAAAGTGCTCTCAGCGGAAGCCTTTGGGCACACCTGAACTCCCTGGGGGAGTCTTTACGCAACCCCACACTCAACAGGACTCTGCGTCTTCACTCTTTCCTAACAACCCTAAACATAACCCTAACCGCAACAAGAAGCTGAACCCGAGTTAGACCCGAAAAAACACGTACGGTGCCACTTTCTGCCATCAAAAAGTGCTCTCAGCGGAAGCCTTTGGGTACACCTGAACTCCCTGGGGGAGCCTTTACGCAACCCCACACTCAACAGGACTCTGCGTCTTCACTCTTTCCTAACAACCCTAAACATAACCCTAACCGCAACAAGAAGCTGAACCCGAGTTAGACCCGAAAAAACACGTACGGTGCCACTTTCTGCCATCAAAAAGTGCTCTCAGCGGAAGCCTTTGGGTACACCTGAACTCCCTGGGGGAGCCTTTACGCAACCCCACACTCAACAGGACTCTGCGTCTTCACTCTTTCCTAACAACCCTAAACATAACCCTAACCGCAACAAGAAGCTGAACCCGAGTTAGACCCGAAAAAACACGTACGGTGCCACTTTCTGCCATCAAAAAGTGCTCTCAGCGGAAGCCTTTGGGTACACCTGAACTCCCTGGGGGAGCCTTTACGCAACCCCACACTCAACAGGACTCTGCGTCTTCACTCTTTCCTAACAACCCTAAACATAACCCTAACCGCAACAAGAAGCTCAACCCGAGTTAGACCCGAAAAAACATGTACGGTGCCACTTTCTGCCATCAAAAAGTGCTCTCAGCGGAAGCCTTTGGGTACACCTGAACTCCCTGGGGGAGCCTTTACGCAACCCCACACTCAACAGGACTCTGAGTCTTCACTCTTTCCTAACAACCCTAAACATAACCCTAACCGCAACAAGAAGCTGAACCCGAGTTAGACCCGAAAAAACACGTACGGTGCCACTTTCTGCCATCAAAAAGTGCTCTCAGCGGAAGCCTTTGGGTACACCTGAACTCCCTGGGGGAGCCTTTACGCAACCCCACACTCAACAGGACTCTGCGTCTTCACTCTTTCCTAACAACCCTAAACATAACCCTAACCGCAACAAGAAGCTGAACCCGAGTTAGACCCGAAAAAACACGTACGGTGCCACTTTCTGCCATCAAAAAGTGCTCTCAGCGGAAGCCTTTGGGTACACCTGAACTCCCTGGGGGAGCCTTTACGCAACCCCACACTCAACAGGACTCTGCGTCTTCACTCTTTCCTAACAACCCTAAACATAACCCTAACCGCAACAAGAAGCTGAACCCGAGTTAGACCCGAAAAAACACGTACGGTGCCACTTTCTGCCATCAAAAAGTGCTCTCAGCGGAAGCCTTTGGGTACACCTGAACTCCCTGGGGGAGCCTTTACGCAACCCCACACTCAACAGGACTCTGCGTCTTCACTCTTTCCTAACAACCCTGAACATAACCCTAACCGCAACAAGAAGCTGAACCCGAGTTAGACCCGAAAAAACACGGACGGTGCCACTTTCTGCCATCAAAAAGTGCTCTCAGCGGAAGCCTTTGGGCACACCTGAACTCCCTGGGGGAGCCTTTACGCAACCCCACACTCAACAGGACTCTGCGTCTTCACTCTTTCCTAACAACCCTAAACATAACCCTAACCGCAACAAGAAGCTGAACCCGAGTTAGACCCGAAAAAACACGTACGGTGCCACTTTCTGCCATCAAAAAGTGCTCTCAGCGGAAGCCTTTGGGTACACCTGAACTCCCTGGGGGAGCCTTTACGCAACCCCACACTCAACAGGACTCTGCGTCTTCACTCTTTCCTAACAACCCTAAACATAACCCTAACCACAACAAGAAGCTGAACCCGAGTTAGACCCGAAAAAACACGTACGGTGCCACTTTCTGCCATCAAAAAGTGCTCTCAGCGGAAGCCTTTGGGTACACGTGAACTCCCTGGGGGAGCCTTTACGCAACCCCACACTCAACAGGACTCTGCGTCTTCACTCTTTCCTAACAACCCTAAACATAACCCTAACCGCAACAAGAAGCTCAACCCGAGTTAGACCCGAAAAAACACGTACGGTGCCACTTTCTGCCATCAAAAAGTGCTCTCAGCGGAAGCCTTTGGGCACACCTGAACTCCCTGGGGGAGTCTTTACGCAACCCCACACTCAACAGGACTCTGCGTCTTCACTCTTTCCTAACAACCCTAAACATAACCCTAACCGCAACAAGAAGCTCAACCCGAGTTAGACCCGAAAAAACACGTACGGTGCCACTTTCTGCCATCAAAAAGTGCTCTCAGCGGAAGCCTTTGGGTACACCTGAACTCCCTGGGGGAGCCTTTACGCAACCCCACACTCAACAGGACTCTGCGTCTTCACTCTTTCCTAACAACCCTAAACATAACCCTAACCGCAACAAGAAGCTGAACCCGAGTTAGACCCGAAAAAACACGTACGGTGCCACTTTCTGCCATCCAAAAGTGCTCTCAGCGGAAGCCTTTGGGTACACCTGAACTCCCTGGGGGAGCCTTTACGCAACCCCACACTCAACAGGACTCTGCGTCTTCACTCTTTCCTAACAACCCTAAACATAACCCTAACCGCAACAAGAAGCTGAACCCGAGTTAGACCCGAAAAAACACGTACGGTGCCACTTTCTGCCATCCAAAAGTGCTCTCAGCGGAAGCCTTTGGGTACACCTGAACTCCCTGGGGGAGCCTTTACGCAACCCCACACTCAACAGGACTCTGCGTCTTCACTCTTTCCTAACAACCCTAAACATAACCCTAACCGCAACAAGAAGCTCAACCCGAGTTAGACCCGAAAAAACATGTACGGTGCCACTTTCTGCCATCAAAAAGTGCTCTCAGCGGAAGCCTTTGGGTACACCTGAACTCCCTGGGGGAGCCTTTACGCAACCCCACACTCAACAGGACTCTGAGTCTTCACTCTTTCCTAACAACCCTAAACATAACCCTAACCGCAACAAGAAGCTGAACCCGAGTTAGACCCGAAAAAACACGTACGGTGCCACTTTCTGCCATCAAAAAGTGCTCTCAGCGGAAGCCTTTGGGTACACCTGAACTCCCTGGGGGAGCCTTTACGCAACCCCACACTCAACAGGACTCTGCGTCTTCACTCTTTCCTAACAACCCTAAACATAACCCTAACCGCAACAAGAAGCTCAACCCGAGTTAGACCCGAAAAAACACGTACGGTGCCACTTTCTGCCATCAAAAAGTGCTCTCAGCGGAAGCCTTTGGGTACACTTGAACTCCCTGGGGGAGCCTTTACGCAACCCCACACTCAACAGGACTCTGCGTCTTCACTCTTTCCTAACAACCCTAAACATAACCCTAACCGCAACAAGAAGCTGAACCCGAGTTAGACCCGAAAAAACACGTACGGTGCCACTTTCTGCCATCAAAAAGTGCTCTCAGCGGAAGCCTTTGGGTACACCTGAACTCCCTGGGGGAGCCTTTACGCAACCCCACACTCAACAGGACTCTGCGTCTTCACTCTTTCCTAACAACCCTAAACATAACCCTAACCGCAACAAGAAGCTGAACCCGAGTTAGACCCGAAAAAACACGTACGGTGCCACTTTCTGCCATCAAAAAGTGCTCTCAGCGGAAGCCTTTGGGCACACCTGAACTCCCTGGGGGAGTCTTTACGCAACCCCACACTCAACAGGACTCTGCGTCTTCACTCTTTCCTAACAACCCTAAACATAACCCTAACCGCAACAAGAAGCTGAACCCGAGTTAGACCCGAAAAAACACGTACGGTGCCACTTTCTGCCATCAAAAAGTGCTCTCAGCGGAAGCCTTTGGGTACACGTGAACTCCCTGGGGGAGCCTTTACGCAACCCCACACTCAACAGGACTCTGCGTCTTCACTCTTTCCTAACAACCCTAAACATAACCCTAACCGCAACAAGAAGCTGAACCCGAGTTAGACCCGAAAAAACACGTACGGTGCCACTTTCTGCCATCAAAAAGTGCTCTCAGCGGAAGCCTTTGGGTACACCTGAACTCCCTGGGGGAGCCTTTACGCAACCCCACACTCAACAGGACTCTGCGTCTTCACTCTTTCCTAACAACCCTAAACATAACCCTAACCGCAACAAGAAGCTGAACCCGAGTTAGACCCGAAAAAACACGTACGGTGCCACTTTCTGCCATCAAAAAGTGCTCTCAGCGGAAGCCTTTGGGTACACCTGAACTCCCTGGGGGAGCCTTTACGCAACCCCACACTCAACAGGACTCTGCGTCTTCACTCTTTCCTAACAACCCTAAACATAACCCTAACCGCAACAAGAAGCTGAACCCGAGTTAGACCCGAAAAAACACGTACGGTGCCACTTTCTGCCATCAAAAAGTGCTCTCAGCGGAAGCCTTTGGGTACACTTGAACTCCCTGGGGGAGCCTTTACGCAACCCCACACTCAACAGGACTCTGCGTCTTCACTCTTTCCTAACAACCCTAAACATAACCCTAACCGCAACAAGAAGCTGAACCCGAGTTAGACCCGAAAAAACACGTACGGTGCCACTTTCTGCCATCAAAAAGTGCTCTCAGCGGAAGCCTTTGGGTACACCTGAACTCCCTGGGGGAGCCTTTACGCAACCCCACACTCAACAGGACTCTGCGTCTTCACTCTTTCCTAACAACCCTAAACATAACCCTAACCGCAACAAGAAGCTGAACCCGAGTTAGACCCGAAAAAACACGTACGGTGCCACTTTCTGCCATCAAAAAGTGCTCTCAGCGGAAGCCTTTGGGTACACCTGAACTCCCTGGGGGAGCCTTTACGCAACCCCACACTCAACAGGACTCTGCGTCTTCACTCTTTCCTAACAACCCTAAACATAACCCTAACCGCAACAAGAAGCTGAACCCGAGTTAGACCCGAAAAAACACGTACGGTGCCACTTTCTGCCATCAAAAAGTGCTCTCAGCGGAAGCCTTTGGGTACACCTGAACTCCCTGGGGGAGCCTTTACGCAACCCCACACTCAACAGGACTCTGCGTCTTCACTCTTTCCTAACAACCCTAAACATAACCCTAACCGCAACAAGAAGCTGAACCCGAGTTAGACCCGAAAAAACACGTACGGTGCCACTTTCTGCCATCAAAAAGTGCTCTCAGCGGAAGCCTTTGGGCACACCTGAACTCCCTGGGGGAGTCTTTACGCAACCCCACACTCAACAGGACTCTGCGTCTTCACTCTTTCCTAACAACCCTAAACATAACCCTAACCGCAACAAGAAGCTGAACCCGAGTTAGACCCGAAAAAACACGTACGGTGCCACTTTCTGCCATCAAAAAGTGCTCTCAGCGGAAGCCTTTGGGTACACCTGAACTCCCTGGGGGAGCCTTTACGCAACCCCACACTCAACAGGACTCTGCGTCTTCACTCTTTCCTAACAACCCTAAACATAACCCTAACCGCAACAAGAAGCTGAACCCGAGTTAGACCCGAAAAAACACGTACGGTGCCACTTTCTGCCATCAAAAAGTGCTCTCAGCGGAAGCCTTTGGGTACACCTGAACTCCCTGGGGGAGCCTTTACGCAACCCCACACTCAACAGGACTCTGCGTCTTCACTCTTTCCTAACAACCCTAAACATAACCCTAACCGCAACAAGAAGCTGAACCCGAGTTAGACCCGAAAAAACACGTACGGTGCCACTTTCTGCCATCAAAAAGTGCTCTCAGCGGAAGCCTTTGGGTACACCTGAACTCCCTGGGGGAGCCTTTACGCAACCCCACACTCAACAGGACTCTGCGTCTTCACTCTTTCCTAACAACCCTAAACATAACCCTAACCGCAACAAGAAGCTGAACCCGAGTTAGACCCGAAAAAACACGTACGGTGCCACTTTCTGCCATCAAAAAGTGCTCTCAGCGGAAGCCTTTGGGCACACCTGAACTCCCTGGGGGAGTCTTTACGCAACCCCACACTCAACAGGACTCTGCGTCTTCACTCTTTCCTAACAACCCTAAACATAACCCTAACCGCAACAAGAAGCTGAACCCGAGTTAGACCCGAAAAAACACGTACGGTGCCACTTTCTGCCATCAAAAAGTGCTCTCAGCGGAAGCCTTTGGGTACACGTGAACTCCCTGGGGGAGCCTTTACGCAACCCCACACTCAACAGGACTCTGCGTCTTCACTCTTTCCTAACAACCCTAAACATAACCCTAACCGCAACAAGAAGCTGAACCCGAGTTAGACCCGAAAAAACACGTACGGTGCCACTTTCTGCCATCAAAAAGTGCTCTCAGCGGAAGCCTTTGGGTACACCTGAACTCCCTGGGGGAGCCTTTACGCAACCCCACACTCAACAGGACTCTGCGTCTTCACTCTTTCCTAACAACCCTAAACATAACCCTAACCGCAACAAGAAGCTGAACCCGAGTTAGACCCGAAAAAACACGTACGGTGCCACTTTCTGCCATCAAAAAGTGCTCTCAGCGGAAGCCTTTGGGTACACCTGAACTCCCTGGGGGAGCCTTTACGCAACCCCACACTCAACAGGACTCTGCGTCTTCACTCTTTCCTAACAACCCTAAACATAACCCTAACCGCAACAAGAAGCTGAACCCGAGTTAGACCCGAAAAAACACGTACGGTGCCACTTTCTGCCATCAAAAAGTGCTCTCAGCGGAAGCCTTTGGGTACACTTGAACTCCCTGGGGGAGCCTTTACGCAACCCCACACTCAACAGGACTCTGCGTCTTCACTCTTTCCTAACAACCCTAAACATAACCCTAACCGCAACAAGAAGCTGAACCCGAGTTAGACCCGAAAAAACACGTACGGTGCCACTTTCTGCCATCAAAAAGTGCTCTCAGCGGAAGCCTTTGGGTACACCTGAACTCCCTGGGGGAGCCTTTACGCAACCCCACACTCAACAGGACTCTGCGTCTTCACTCTTTCCTAACAACCCTAAACATAACCCTAACCGCAACAAGAAGCTGAACCCGAGTTAGACCCGAAAAAACACGTACGGTGCCACTTTCTGCCATCAAAAAGTGCTCTCAGCGGAAGCCTTTGGGTACACCTGAACTCCCTGGGGGAGCCTTTACGCAACCCCACACTCAACAGGACTCTGCGTCTTCACTCTTTCCTAACAACCCTAAACATAACCCTAACCGCAACAAGAAGCTGAACCCGAGTTAGACCCGAAAAAACACGTACGGTGCCACTTTCTGCCATCAAAAAGTGCTCTCAGCGGAAGCCTTTGGGTACACCTGAACTCCCTGGGGGAGCCTTTACGCAACCCCACACTCAACAGGACTCTGCGTCTTCACTCTTTCCTAACAACCCTAAACATAACCCTAACCGCAACAAGAAGCTCAACCCGAGTTAGACCCGAAAAAACACGTACGGTGCCACTTTCTGCCATCAAAAAGTGCTCTCAGCGGAAGCCTTTGGGTACACCTGAACTCCCTGGGGGAGCCTTTACGCAACCCCACACTCAACAGGACTCTGCGTCTTCACTCTTTCCTAACAACCCTAAACATAACCCTAACCGCAACAAGAAGCTGAACCCGAGTTAGACCCGAAAAAACACGTACGGTGCCACTTTCTGCCATCAAAAAGTGCTCTCAGCGGAAGCCTTTGGGCACACCTGAACTCCCTGGGGGAGTCTTTACGCAACCCCACACTCAACAGGACTCTGCGTCTTCACTCTTTCCTAACAACCCTAAACATAACCCTAACCGCAACAAGAAGCTGAACCCGAGTTAGACCCGAAAAAACACGTACGGTGCCACTTTCTGCCATCAAAAAGTGCTCTCAGCGGAAGCCTTTGGGTACACCTGAACTCCCTGGGGGAGCCTTTACGCAACCCCACACTCAACAGGACTCTGCGTCTTCACTCTTTCCTAACAACCCTAAACATAACCCTAACCGCAACAAGAAGCTGAACCCGAGTTAGACCCGAAAAAACACGTACGGTGCCACTTTCTGCCATCAAAAAGTGCTCTCAGTGGAAGCCTTTGGGTACACCTGAACTCCCTGGGGGAGCCTTTACGCAACCCCACACTCAACAGGACTCTGCGTCTTCACTCTTTCCTAACAACCCTAAACATAACCCTAACCGCAACAAGAAGCTCAACCCGAGTTAGACCCGAAAAAACATGTACGGTGCCACTTTCTGCCATCAAAAAGTGCTCTCAGCGGAAGCCTTTGGGTACACCTGAACTCCCTGGGGGAGCCTTTACGCAACCCCACACTCAACAGGACTCTGCGTCTTCACTCTTTCCTAACAACCCTAAACATAACCCTAACCGCAACAAGAAGCTGAACCCGAGTTAGACCCGAAAAAACACGTACGGTGCCACTTTCTGCCATCAAAAAGTGCTCTCAGCGGAAGCCTTTGGGTACACTTGAACTCCCTGGGGGAGCCTTTACGCAACCCCACACTCAACAGGACTCTGCGTCTTCACTCTTTCCTAACAACCCTAAACATAACCCTAACCGCAACAAGAAGCTGAACCCGAGTTAGACCCGAAAAAACACGTACGGTGCCACTTTCTGCCATCAAAAAGTGCTCTCAGCGGAAGCCTTTGGGTACACCTGAACTCCCTGGGGGAGCCTTTACGCAACCCCACACTCAACAGGACTCTGCGTCTTCACTCTTTCCTAACAACCCTAAACATAACCCTAACCGCAACAAGAAGCTCAACCCGAGTTAGACCCGAAAAAACACGTACGGTGCCACTTTCTGCCATCAAAAAGTGCTCTCAGCGGAAGCCTTTGGGTACACCTGAACTCCCTGGGGGAGCCTTTACGCAACCCCACACTCAACAGGACTCTGCGTCTTCACTCTTTCCTAACAACCCTAAACATAACCCTAACCGCAACAAGAAGCTGAACCCGAGTTAGACCCGAAAAAACACGTACGGTGCCACTTTCTGCCATCAAAAAGTGCTCTCAGCGGAAGCCTTTGGGTACACTTGAACTCCCTGGGGGAGCCTTTACGCAACCCCAC
>NW_028153983.1:27500-34781 GCF_964211835.1 Anser anser
CTCTCAGCGGAAGCCTTTGGGTACACCTGAACTCCCTGGGGGAGCCTTTACGCAACCCCACACTCAACAGGACTCTGCGTCTTCACTCTTTCCTAACAACCCTAAACATAACCCTAACCGCAACAAGAAGCTGAACCCGAGTTAGACCCGAAAAAACACGTACGGTGCCACTTTCTGCCATCAAAAAGTGCTCTCAGCGGAAGCCTTTGGGTACACCTGAACTCCCTGGGGGAGCCTTTACGCAACCCCACACTCAACAGGACTCTGCGTCTTCACTCTTTCCTAACAACCCTAAACATAACCCTAACCGCAACAAGAAGCTGAACCCGAGTTAGACCCGAAAAAACACGTACGGTGCCACTTTCTGCCATCAAAAAGTGCTCTCAGCGGAAGCCTTTGGGTACACCTGAACTCCCTGGGGGAGCCTTTACGCAACCCCACACTCAACAGGACTCTGCGTCTTCACTCTTTCCTAACAACCCTAAACATAACCCTAACCGCAACAAGAAGCTGAACCCGAGTTAGACCCGAAAAAACACGTACGGTGCCACTTTCTGCCATCAAAAAGTGCTCTCAGCGGAAGCCTTTGGGTACACCTGAACTCCCTGGGGGAGCCTTTACGCAACCCCACACTCAACAGGACTCTGCGTCTTCACTCTTTCCTAACAACCCTAAACATAACCCTAACCGCAACAAGAAGCTGAACCCGAGTTAGACCCGAAAAAACACGTACGGTGCCACTTTCTGCCATCAAAAAGTGCTCTCAGCGGAAGCCTTTGGGTACACCTGAACTCCCTGGGGGAGCCTTTACGCAACCCCACACTCAACAGGACTCTGCGTCTTCACTCTTTCCTAACAACCCTAAACATAACCCTAACCGCAACAAGAAGCTGAACCCGAGTTAGACCCGAAAAAACACGTACGGTGCCACTTTCTGCCATCAAAAAGTGCTCTCAGCGGAAGCCTTTGGGTACACCTGAACTCCCTGGGGGAGCCTTTACGCAACCCCACACTCAACAGGACTCTGCGTCTTCACTCTTTCCTAACAACCCTAAACATAACCCTAACCGCAACAAGAAGCTGAACCCGAGTTAGACCCGAAAAAACACGTACGGTGCCACTTTCTGCCATCAAAAAGTGCTCTCAGCGGAAGCCTTTGGGTACACCTGAACTCCCTGGGGGAGCCTTTACGCAACCCCACACTCAACAGGACTCTGCGTCTTCACTCTTTCCTAACAACCCTAAACATAACCCTAACCGCAACAAGAAGCTGAACCCGAGTTAGACCCGAAAAAACACGTACGGTGCCACTTTCTGCCATCAAAAAGTGCTCTCAGCGGAAGCCTTTGGGTACACCTGAACTCCCTGGGGGAGCCTTTACGCAACCCCACACTCAACAGGACTCTGCGTCTTCACTCTTTCCTAACAACCCTAAACATAACCCTAACCGCAACAAGAAGCTGAACCCGAGTTAGACCCGAAAAAACACGTACGGTGCCACTTTCTGCCATCAAAAAGTGCTCTCAGCGGAAGCCTTTGGGTACACCTGAACTCCCTGGGGGAGCCTTTACGCAACCCCACACTCAACAGGACTCTGCGTCTTCACTCTTTCCTAACAACCCTAAACATAACCCTAACCGCAACAAGAAGCTGAACCCGAGTTAGACCCGAAAAAACACGTACGGTGCCACTTTCTGCCATCAAAAAGTGCTCTCAGCGGAAGCCTTTGGGTACACCTGAACTCCCTGGGGGAGCCTTTACGCAACCCCACACTCAACAGGACTCTGCGTCTTCACTCTTTCCTAACAACCCTAAACATAACCCTAACCGCAACAAGAAGCTGAACCCGAGTTAGACCCGAAAAAACACGTACGGTGCCACTTTCTGCCATCAAAAAGTGCTCTCAGCGGAAGCCTTTGGGTACACCTGAACTCCCTGGGGGAGCCTTTACGCAACCCCACACTCAACAGGACTCTGCGTCTTCACTCTTTCCTAACAACCCTAAACATAACCCTAACCGCAACAAGAAGCTGAACCCGAGTTAGACCCGAAAAAACACGTACGGTGCCACTTTCTGCCATCAAAAAGTGCTCTCAGCGGAAGCCTTTGGGTACACCTGAACTCCCTGGGGGAGCCTTTACGCAACCCCACACTCAACAGGACTCTGCGTCTTCACTCTTTCCTAACAACCCTAAACATAACCCTAACCGCAACAAGAAGCTGAACCCGAGTTAGACCCGAAAAAACACGTACGGTGCCACTTTCTGCCATCAAAAAGTGCTCTCAGCGGAAGCCTTTGGGTACACCTGAACTCCCTGGGGGAGCCTTTACGCAACCCCACACTCAACAGGACTCTGCGTCTTCACTCTTTCCTAACAACCCTAAACATAACCCTAACCGCAACAAGAAGCTGAACCCGAGTTAGACCCGAAAAAACACGTACGGTGCCACTTTCTGCCATCAAAAAGTGCTCTCAGCGGAAGCCTTTGGGTACACCTGAACTCCCTGGGGGAGCCTTTACGCAACCCCACACTCAACAGGACTCTGCGTCTTCACTCTTTCCTAACAACCCTAAACATAACCCTAACCGCAACAAGAAGCTGAACCCGAGTTAGACCCGAAAAAACACGTACGGTGCCACTTTCTGCCATCAAAAAGTGCTCTCAGCGGAAGCCTTTGGGTACACCTGAACTCCCTGGGGGAGCCTTTACGCAACCCCACACTCAACAGGACTCTGCGTCTTCACTCTTTCCTAACAACCCTAAACATAACCCTAACCGCAACAAGAAGCTGAACCCGAGTTAGACCCGAAAAAACACGTACGGTGCCACTTTCTGCCATCAAAAAGTGCTCTCAGCGGAAGCCTTTGGGTACACCTGAACTCCCTGGGGGAGCCTTTACGCAACCCCACACTCAACAGGACTCTGCGTCTTCACTCTTTCCTAACAACCCTAAACATAACCCTAACCGCAACAAGAAGCTGCAACCCGAGTTAGACCCGAAAAAACACGTACGGTGCCACTTTCTGCCATCAAAAAGTGCTCTCAGCGGAAGCCTTTGGGTACACCTGAACTCCCTGGGGGAGCCTTTACGCAACCCCACACTCAACAGGACTCTGCGTCTTCACTCTTTCCTAACAACCCTAAACATAACCCTAACCGCAACAAGAAGCTGAACCCGAGTTAGACCCGAAAAAACACGTACGGTGCCACTTTCTGCCATCAAAAAGTGCTCTCAGCGGAAGCCTTTGGGTACACCTGAACTCCCTGGGGGAGCCTTTACGCAACCCCACACTCAACAGGACTCTGCGTCTTCACTCTTTCCTAACAACCCTAAACATAACCCTAACCGCAACAAGAAGCTGAACCCGAGTTAGACCCGAAAAAACACGTACGGTGCCACTTTCTGCCATCAAAAAGTGCTCTCAGCGGAAGCCTTTGGGTACACCTGAACTCCCTGGGGGAGCCTTTACGCAACCCCACACTCAACAGGACTCTGCGTCTTCACTCTTTCCTAACAACCCTAAACATAACCCTAACCGCAACAAGAAGCTGAACCCGAGTTAGACCCGAAAAAACACGTACGGTGCCACTTTCTGCCATCAAAAAGTGCTCTCAGCGGAAGCCTTTGGGTACACCTGAACTCCCTGGGGGAGCCTTTACGCAACCCCACACTCAACAGGACTCTGCGTCTTCACTCTTTCCTAACAACCCTAAACATAACCCTAACCGCAACAAGAAGCTGAACCCGAGTTAGACCCGAAAAAACACGTACGGTGCCACTTTCTGCCATCAAAAAGTGCTCTCAGCGGAAGCCTTTGGGTACACCTGAACTCCCTGGGGGAGCCTTTACGCAACCCCACACTCAACAGGACTCTGCGTCTTCACTCTTTCCTAACAACCCTAAACATAACCCTAACCGCAACAAGAAGCTGAACCCGAGTTAGACCCGAAAAAACACGTACGGTGCCACTTTCTGCCATCAAAAAGTGCTCTCAGCGGAAGCCTTTGGGTACACCTGAACTCCCTGGGGGAGCCTTTACGCAACCCCACACTCAACAGGACTCTGCGTCTTCACTCTTTCCTAACAACCCTAAACATAACCCTAACCGCAACAAGAAGCTGAACCCGAGTTAGACCCGAAAAAACACGTACGGTGCCACTTTCTGCCATCAAAAAGTGCTCTCAGCGGAAGCCTTTGGGTACACCTGAACTCCCTGGGGGAGCCTTTACGCAACCCCACACTCAACAGGACTCTGCGTCTTCACTCTTTCCTAACAACCCTAAACATAACCCTAACCGCAACAAGAAGCTGAACCCGAGTTAGACCCGAAAAAACACGTACGGTGCCACTTTCTGCCATCAAAAAGTGCTCTCAGCGGAAGCCTTTGGGTACACCTGAACTCCCTGGGGGAGCCTTTACGCAACCCCACACTCAACAGGACTCTGCGTCTTCACTCTTTCCTAACAACCCTAAACATAACCCTAACCGCAACAAGAAGCTGAACCCGAGTTAGACCCGAAAAAACACGTACGGTGCCACTTTCTGCCATCAAAAAGTGCTCTCAGCGGAAGCCTTTGGGTACACCTGAACTCCCTGGGGGAGCCTTTACGCAACCCCACACTCAACAGGACTCTGCGTCTTCACTCTTTCCTAACAACCCTAAACATAACCCTAACCGCAACAAGAAGCTGAACCCGAGTTAGACCCGAAAAAACACGTACGGTGCCACTTTCTGCCATCAAAAAGTGCTCTCAGCGGAAGCCTTTGGGTACACCTGAACTCCCTGGGGGAGCCTTTACGCAACCCCACACTCAACAGGACTCTGCGTCTTCACTCTTTCCTAACAACCCTAAACATAACCCTAACCGCAACAAGAAGCTGAACCCGAGTTAGACCCGAAAAAACACGTACGGTGCCACTTTCTGCCATCAAAAAGTGCTCTCAGCGGAAGCCTTTGGGTACACCTGAACTCCCTGGGGGAGCCTTTACGCAACCCCACACTCAACAGGACTCTGCGTCTTCACTCTTTCCTAACAACCCTAAACATAACCCTAACCGCAACAAGAAGCTGAACCCGAGTTAGACCCGAAAAAACACGTACGGTGCCACTTTCTGCCATCAAAAAGTGCTCTCAGCGGAAGCCTTTGGGTACACCTGAACTCCCTGGGGGAGCCTTTACGCAACCCCACACTCAACAGGACTCTGCGTCTTCACTCTTTCCTAACAACCCTAAACATAACCCTAACCGCAACAAGAAGCTGAACCCGAGTTAGACCCGAAAAAACACGTACGGTGCCACTTTCTGCCATCAAAAAGTGCTCTCAGCGGAAGCCTTTGGGTACACCTGAACTCCCTGGGGGAGCCTTTACGCAACCCCACACTCAACAGGACTCTGCGTCTTCACTCTTTCCTAACAACCCTAAACATAACCCTAACCGCAACAAGAAGCTGAACCCGAGTTAGACCCGAAAAAACACGTACGGTGCCACTTTCTGCCATCAAAAAGTGCTCTCAGCGGAAGCCTTTGGGTACACCTGAACTCCCTGGGGGAGCCTTTACGCAACCCCACACTCAACAGGACTCTGCGTCTTCACTCTTTCCTAACAACCCTAAACATAACCCTAACCGCAACAAGAAGCTGAACCCGAGTTAGACCCGAAAAAACACGTACGGTGCCACTTTCTGCCATCAAAAAGTGCTCTCAGCGGAAGCCTTTGGGTACACCTGAACTCCCTGGGGGAGCCTTTACGCAACCCCACACTCAACAGGACTCTGCGTCTTCACTCTTTCCTAACAACCCTAAACATAACCCTAACCGCAACAAGAAGCTGAACCCGAGTTAGACCCGAAAAAACACGTACGGTGCCACTTTCTGCCATCAAAAAGTGCTCTCAGCGGAAGCCTTTGGGTACACCTGAACTCCCTGGGGGAGCCTTTACGCAACCCCACACTCAACAGGACTCTGCGTCTTCACTCTTTCCTAACAACCCTAAACATAACCCTAACCGCAACAAGAAGCTGAACCCGAGTTAGACCCGAAAAAACACGTACGGTGCCACTTTCTGCCATCAAAAAGTGCTCTCAGCGGAAGCCTTTGGGTACACCTGAACTCCCTGGGGGAGCCTTTACGCAACCCCACACTCAACAGGACTCTGCGTCTTCACTCTTTCCTAACAACCCTAAACATAACCCTAACCGCAACAAGAAGCTGAACCCGAGTTAGACCCGAAAAAACACGTACGGTGCCACTTTCTGCCATCAAAAAGTGCTCTCAGCGGAAGCCTTTGGGTACACCTGAACTCCCTGGGGGAGCCTTTACGCAACCCCACACTCAACAGGACTCTGCGTCTTCACTCTTTCCTAACAACCCTAAACATAACCCTAACCGCAACAAGAAGCTGAACCCGAGTTAGACCCGAAAAAACACGTACGGTGCCACTTTCTGCCATCAAAAAGTGCTCTCAGCGGAAGCCTTTGGGTACACCTGAACTCCCTGGGGGAGCCTTTACGCAACCCCACACTCAACAGGACTCTGCGTCTTCACTCTTTCCTAACAACCCTAAACATAACCCTAACCGCAACAAGAAGCTGAACCCGAGTTAGACCCGAAAAAACACGTACGGTGCCACTTTCTGCCATCAAAAAGTGCTCTCAGCGGAAGCCTTTGGGTACACCTGAACTCCCTGGGGGAGCCTTTACGCAACCCCACACTCAACAGGACTCTGCGTCTTCACTCTTTCCTAACAACCCTAAACATAACCCTAACCGCAACAAGAAGCTGAACCCGAGTTAGACCCGAAAAAACACGTACGGTGCCACTTTCTGCCATCAAAAAGTGCTCTCAGCGGAAGCCTTTGGGTACACCTGAACTCCCTGGGGGAGCCTTTACGCAACCCCACACTCAACAGGACTCTGCGTCTTCACTCTTTCCTAACAACCCTAAACATAACCCTAACCGCAACAAGAAGCTGAACCCGAGTTAGACCCGAAAAAACACGTACGGTGCCACTTTCTGCCATCAAAAAGTGCTCTCAGCGGAAGCCTTTGGGTACACCTGAACTCCCTGGGGGAGCCTTTACGCAACCCCACACTCAACAGGACTCTGCGTCTTCACTCTTTCCTAACAACCCTAAACATAACCCTAACCGCAACAAGAAGCTGAACCCGAGTTAGACCCGAAAAAACACGTACGGTGCCACTTTCTGCCATCAAAAAGTGCTCTCAGCGGAAGCCTTTGGGTACACCTGAACTCCCTGGGGGAGCCTTTACGCAACCCCA
>NW_028153982.1:600000-799000 GCF_964211835.1 Anser anser
CCAGTGGTGCCAGTTCACTCTCTGGACTTGCTGGGGAGCATCCCAAGTGGTGCCAGTTCACTCTCTGGACTCACCGGGGTGCATCCCCAGCGGTGCCAGTGCACACTCTGGAGTCACTGCACTGCATCCCCAATGGTGCCAGTGCACTCTTTGGACTCACTGCACTGCATCCCCAGTGGTGCCACTGCACTCTCTGGACTCACTGCACTGCATCCCCAGTGGTGCCAGCGCACTCTCTGGACTCACTGCACTGCATCCCCAGTGGTGCCAGTGAACTCTCTGGACTCACTGCACTGCATCACCAGTGGTGCCAGTGCACTCTCTTGAGTCACTGCACTGCATCCCCAGTGGTGCCAGTGCACTCTCTGGACTCTCTGCAGTGCATCCCCAGTGGTGCCAGTGCACTCTCTGGACTCACTGAAGTGCATCCCCACTGGTGCCCGTGCACTCTCTGGACTCACTGCACTGCACCCCCAGTGGTGCCAGTGCACTCTCTGGACTCACAGCACTGCATCCCCACTGGTGCCAGTGCACTCTCTGGACTCACTGCACTGCATCCCAGGTGGTCCCAGTGCACTCTCTGGACTCACTGCACTGCATCCCCAGTGGTGCCAATGCACTCTCTGGACTCACTGCACTGCATCCCCTGTGGTGCCAGTGCACTCTCTGGAGTCACTGCACTGCATCCCCAGTGGTGCCAGTGCACTCTCTGGACTCACTGCACTGCACCGCCAGTGGTGCCAGTGCACTCTCTGGACTCACTGCACTGCATCCCCAGTGGTGCCCGTGCACTCTCTGGTTCACTGCACTGCATCCGCAGGGGTGCCCGTGCACTCTCTGGACTCACTGCAGTGCATCCCCAGTGGTGCCAGTGCACTCTCTGGACTCACTGCACTGCATCCCCAGTGGTGCCAGTGCACTCTCTGCACTTACTACCGTGCATCACCAGTGGTGCCAGTGCACTCTCTGGACTCACTGCACTGCATCCCCAGTGGTGCCAGTGCACTCTCTGGACTCTCTGCAGTGCATCCCCAGTGGTGCCAGTGCACTCTCTGGACTCACTGCACTGCATCCCCAGTGGTGCCAGTGCACTCTCTGCACTTACTACCGTGCATCACCAGTGGTGCCAGTGCACTCTCTGGACTCACTGCACTGCATCCCCAGTGGTGCCAGTGCACTCTCTGGACTCACTGCACTGCATCCCCAGTGGTGCCCGTGCACTCTCTGGTTCACTGCACTGCATCCCCAGTGGTGCCCGTGCACTCTCTGGTTCACTGCACTGCATCCGCAGGGGTGCCCGTGCACTCTCTGGACTCACTGCAGTGCATCCCCAGTGGTGCCAGTGCACTCTCTGGACTCACTGCACTGCATCCCCAGTGGTGCCAGTGCACTCTCTGCACTTACTACCGTGCATCACCAGTGGTGCCAGTGCACTCTCTGGACTCACTGCACTGCATCCCCAGTGGTGCCAGTGCACTCTCTGGACTCACTGCACTGCATCCCCAGTGGTGCCAGTGCACTCTCTGGACTCTCTGCAGTGCATCCCCAGTGGTGCCAGTGCACTCTCTGGACACACTGCACTGCATCCCCAGTGGTGCCAGTGCACTCTCTGGACTCACTGCACTGCATCCCCAGTGGTGCCAGTGCACTCTCTGGACTCACTGCACTGCATCTCCACTGGTGCCAGTGCACTCTCTGGACTCACTGCACTGCATCCCCAGTGGTGCCAGTGCACTCTCTGGACTCACTGCACTGCACCCCCAGTGGTGCCAGTGCACTCTCTGCACTCACTGCACTGCATCCCCAGTGGTGCCAGTGCACTCTCTGGACTCGCCGGGGTGCATCCCCTGTGGTGCCAGTGCACTCTCTGGACTCACTGCAGTGCATCCCCAGTGGTGCCAGTGCACACTCTGGACTCACTGCACTGCATCCCCTGTGGTGCCAGTGCACTCTCTGGACTCACTGCACTGCATCCCCAGTGGTGCCAAGGCACTCTCTGGACTCACTGCACTGCATCCCCAGTGGTGCCAGTGCACGCTCTGGACTCACTGCACTGCATCCCCAGTGGTGCTAGTGCACTCTCTGGACTCACTGCACTGCATCCCCAGTGGTGCCAGTTCACTCTCTGGACTTGCTGGGGAGCATCCCAAGTGGTGCCAGTTCACTCTCTGGACTCACCGGGGTGCATCCCCAGCGGTGCCAGTGCACACTCTGGAGTCACTGCACTGCATCCCCAATGGTGCCAGTGCACTCTTTGGACTCACTGCACTGCATCCCCAGTGGTGCCACTGCACTCTCTGGACTCACTGCACTGCATCCCCAGTGGTGCCAGCGCACTCTCTGGACTCACTGCACTGCATCCCCAGTGGTGCCAGTGAACTCTCTGGACTCACTGCACTGCATCCCCAGTGGTGCCAGTGCACTCTCTTGAGTCACTGCACTGCATCCCCAGTGGTGCCAGTGCACTCTCTGGACTCACGGCAGTGCATCCCCAGTGGTGCCAGTGTACTCTCTGGACTCACTGAAGTGCATCCCCACTGGTGCCCGTGCACTCTCTGGACTCACTGCACTGCACCCCCAGTGGTGCCAGTGCACTCTCTGGACTCACAGCACTGCATCCCCACTGGTGCCAGTGCACTCTCTGGACTCACTGCACTGCATCCCAGGTGGTCCCAGTGCACTCTCTGGACTCACTGCACTGCATCCCCAGTGGTGCCAATGCACTCTCTGGACTCACTGCACTGCATCCCCAGTGGTGCCAGTGCACTCTCTGGAGTCACTGCACTGCATCCCCAGTGGTGCCAGTGCACTCTCTGGACTCACTGCACTGCACCGCCAGTGGTGCCAGTGCACTCTCTGGACTCACTGCACTGCATCCCCAGTGGTGCCCGTGCACTCTCTGGTTCACTGCACTGCATCCGCAGGGGTGCCCGTGCACTCTCTGGACTCACTGCAGTGCATCCCCAGTGGTGCCAGTGCACTCTCTGGACTCACTGCACTGCATCCCCAGTGGTGCCAGTGCACTCTCTGCACTTACTACCGTGCATCACCAGTGGTGCCAGTGCACTCTCTGGACTCACTGCACTGCATCCCCAGTGGTGCCAGTGCACTCTCTGGACTCTCTGCAGTGCATCCCCAGTGGTGCCAGTGCACTCTCTGGACTCACTGCACTGCATCCCCAGTGGTGCCAGTGCACTCTCTGCACTTACTACCGTGCATCACCAGTGGTGCCAGTGCACTCTCTGGACTCACTGCACTGCATCCCCAGTGGTGCCAGTGCACTCTCTGCACTCACTGCACTGCATCCCCAGTGGTGCCCGTGCACTCTCTGGTTCACTGCACTGCATCCCCAGTGGTGCCCGTGCACTCTCTGGTTCACTGCACTGCATCCGCAGGGGTGCCCGTGCACTCTCTGGACTCACTGCAGTGCATCCCCAGTGGTGCCAGTGCACTCTCTGGACTCACTGCACTGCATCCCCAGTGGTGCCAGTGCACTCTCTGCACTTACTACCGTGCATCACCAGTGGTGCCAGTGCACTCTCTGGACTCACTGCACTGCATCCCCAGTGGTGCCAGTGCACTCTCTGGACTCTCTGCAGTGCATCCCCAGTGGTGCCAGTGCACTCTCTGGACTCACTGCACTGCATCCCCAGTGGTGCCAGTGCACTCTCTGCACTTACTACCGTGCATCACCAGTGGTGCCAGTGCACTCTCTGGACTCACTGCACTGCATCCCCAGTGGTGCCAGTGCACTCTCTGGACTCACTGCACTGCATCCCCAGTGGTGCCAGTGCACTCTCCGTACCCACTGCACTGCATCCCCGGTGGTGCCAGTGCACTCTCTGGACTCACTGCACTGAATTCCCAGTGGTGCCAGTGCACTCTCTAGACTCACTGCACTGCATCCCCAGTGGTGCCAGTGCACTCTCTGGACTCACTGCACTGCATCCCCAGTGGTGCCAGTGCACTCTCCGTACCCACTGCACTGCATCCCCGGTGGTGCCAGTGCACTCTCTGGACTCACTGCACTGAATTCCCAGTGGTGCCAGTGCACTCTCTGGACTCACTGCACTGCATCCCCAGTGGTGCCAGTGCACTCTCTGGACTCACTGCACTGCATCCCCAGTGGTGCCAGTGCACTCTCCGTACCCACTGCACTGCATCCCCAGTGGTGCCAGTGCACTCTCTGTACCCACTGCACTGAATTCCCAGTGGTGCCAGTGCACTCTCTAGACTCACTGCACTGCATCCCCAGGGGTGCCAGTGCACTCTCTGGACTCACTGCACTGCATCCCCGGAGGTGCCAGTGCACTCTTTGGACTCACTGCACTCCATCCCCAGTGGTGCCAGTGCACTCTCTGGACTCACCGGGGTGCATCCCCAGTGGTGCCAGTGCACTCTCTGGACTCACTGCACTGCATCCCCAGTGGTGCCAGTGCACTCTCTGGATTCACTGCACTGCACCGCCAGTGGTGCCAGTGCACTCCCTGGACTCACTGCACTGCATCCCCAGTGGTGCCAGTGCCCTCTGTGGACTCACTGCACTGCATCCCCACTGGGGCCAGTGTACTCTCTGGACTCTCTGCAGTGCATCCCCAGTGGTGCCAGTGCACTCTCTGGACTCACTGCACTGCATCCCCACTGGTGCCAGTGCACTCTCTGGACTCACTGCAGTGCATCCCCAGTGGTGCCAGTGGACCTTCTGGACTCACTGCACTGCATCCCCAGTGGTGCCAGTGCACTCTCTGCACTTACTACCGTGCATCACCAGTGGTGCCAGTGCACTCTCTGGACTCACTGCACTGCATCCCCAGTGGTGCCAGTGCACTCTCTGGATTCACTGCACTGCACCGCCAGTGGTGCCAGTGCACTCCCTGGACTCACTGCACTGCATCCCCAGTGGTGCCAGTGCCCTCTGTGGACTCACTGCACTGCATCCCCACTGGGGCCAGTGTACTCTCTGGACTCTCTGCAGTGCATCCCCAGTGGTGCCAGTGCACTCTCTGGACTCTCTGCAGTGCATCCCCAGTGGTGCCAGTGCACTCTCTGGACTCACTGCACTGCATCCCCAGTGGTGCCAGTGCACTCTCTGGACTCACTGCACTGCATCACCAGTGGTGCCAGTGCACTCTCTGGACTCACTGCACTGCATCCCCAGTGGTGCCAGTGCACTCTCTGGACTCACTGCACTGCATCCCCAGTGGTGCCAGTGCACTCTCCGTACCCACTGCACTGCATCCCCGGTGGTGCCAGTGCACTCTCTGGACTCACTGCAGTGCATCCCCAGTGGTGCCAGTGCACTCTCTGTACCCACTGCACTGAATTCCCAGTGGTGCCAGTGCACTCTCTAGACTCACTGCACTGCATCCCCAGGGGTGCCAGTGCACTCTCTGGACTCACTGCACTGTATCCTTGGAGGTGCCAGTGCACTCTTTGGACTCACTGCACTCCATCCCCAGTGGTGCCAGTGCACTCTCTGGACTCACCGGGGTGCATCCCCAGTGGTGCCAGTGCACTCTTTGGACTCACTGCACTGCATACCCAGTGGTGCCAGTGCACTCTCTGGATTCACTGCACTGCACCGCCACTGGTGCCAGTGCACTCCCTGGACTCACTGCACTGCATCCCCAGTGGTGCCAGTGCCCTCTGTGGACTCACTGCACTGCATCCCCACTGGGGCCAGTGTACTCTCTGGACTCTCTGCAGTGCATCCCCAGTGGTGCCAGTGCACTCTCTGGACTCACTGCACTGCATCCCCACTGGTGCCAGTGCACTCTCTGGACTCACTGCAGTGCATCCCCAGTGGTGCCAGTGGACCTTCTGGACTCACTGCACTGCATCCCCAGTGGTGCCAGTGCACTCTCTGGACTCACTGCACTGCATCCCCAGTGGTGCCAGTGCACTCTCTGGTCTCATTGCAGTGCATCCCCAGTGGTGCCAGTGCACTCTGTGGACTCACTGCACTGCATCCCCAGTGGTGCCAGTGCACTCTCTGGACTCACTGCAGTGCATCCCCAGTGGTGCCAGTGCACTCTCTGGACTCACTGCACTGCATCCCCAGGGGTGCCAGTGCACGCTCTGGACTCACTGCACTGCATTCCCAGTGGTGCCAGGGCACTCTCTGGACTCACTGCACTGCATCCCCAGTGGTTCCAGTGCACTCTCTGGACTCACTGCAGTGCATCCCCAGTGGTGCCAGTGCACTCTCTGGACTCACTGCACTGCATCCCCAGTGCTGCCAGTGCACTCTTTGGACTCACTGCACTGAATTCCCCAGAGGTGCCAGTGCACTCTCTGGACTCACTGCACTGCATCCCCAGTGGTGCCAGTGCACTCTATGGAGTCACTGCACTGCATCCCCAGGGGTGCCAGTGCACGCTCTGGACTCACTGCACTGCATCCCCATTGGTGCCAGTGCACTCTCTGGACTCACTAATGACCATCCCCAGTGGTGCCAGTGCACTCTCTGGACTCACTGCACTGCATCCCCAGTGGTGCCAGTGCACTCTCTGGACTCACTGCAGTGCATCCCCAGGGGTGCCAGTGCACTCTTTGGAATCACTGAAGTGCATCCCCAGTGGTGCCAGTGCACTCTCTGGACTCACTGCACTACATCCCCATTGGTGACAGTGCACTCTCTGGACTCACTGCGCTGCATCCCCAAGGGTGCCAGTGCACTCTTTGGACTCACTGCACTGCATCCCCAGTGGTGCCACTGCACTCTCTGGACTCACTGCACTGCATCCCCAGTGGTGCCGGGGCACTATCTGGACTCACTGCACTGCATCCCCAGTGGTGCCAGTGCCCTCTCTGGACTCACTGCACTACATCCCCAGTGGTGCCAGTGCACTCTCTGCACTCACTGCACTGCATCCCCAGTGGTGCCAGGGTACTCTCTGGACTCACTGCACTGCATCCCCAGTGGTGCCAGTGCACTCTCTTGAGTCACTGCACTGCATCCCCAGTGGTGCCAGTGCACTCTCTGGTCTCACTGCAGTGCATCCCCAGTGGTGCCAGTGCACTCTCTGGACTCATTGCACTGCATCCCCAGTGGTGCCAGTGCACTCTATGGAAGCACGGCACTGCATCCCCGGTGGTGCCAGTACGCTCTCTGGACTAACTGCACTGCATCCCCTGTGGTGCCAGTGCGCTCTCTGGACTCACGGCACTGCATCCCCAGTGGTGCCAGTGCACTCTCTGGACTCACTGCAGTGCATCCCCAGTGGTGCCAGTGCACTCTCTGGACTCACTGCACTGCACCCCCAGTGGTGCCAGTGCACTCTCTGGACTCACAGCACTGCATCCCCACTGGTGCCAGTGCACTCTCTGGACTCACTGCACTGCATCCCCAGTGGTGCCAGTGCACACTCTGGACTCACGGCACTGCATCCCAGGTGGTGCCAGTGCACTCTCTGGACTCACTGCACTGCATCCCCAGTGGTGCCAGGGTACTCTCTGGACTCACTGCACTGCATCCCCAGTGGTGCCAAGACACTCTCTGGACTCACTGCACTGCATTGCCATTGGTGCCACTGCACTCTCTGGACTCATTGCACTGCATCCCCAATGGTGCCAGTGCACTCTCTGGACTCACGGCACTGCATCCCCAGTGGTGCCAGTGCACTCTCTGGACTCACTGCACTGCATCCCCAGTGGTGCCAGTGCACTCTCTGGACTCACTGCACTGCATCCCCAGTGGTGCCAGGGCACTCTCTAGACTCACTGCACTGCTACCCCAGTGGTGCCAGTGACCTCTCTGGACTCAGTGCAGTGCATTCCCAGTGGTGCCAGTGCCCTCTGTGGACTCACCGCGGTACATCCCCAATAGTGCCAGTGCCCTCTCTGGACTCACTGCAGTGCATCCCCAGTGGTGCCAGTGCGCTCTCTGGACTCACCGCACTGCATCCCCAGTGGTGCCAGTGCCCTCTCTGGACTCACTGCAGTGCATCCCCACTGGTGCCAGTGCACTCTCTGGACTCATTTCACTGCATCCCCAGTGGTGCCAGTGCACTCTCTGGACTCACTGCACTGCATCTCCAGTGGTGCCCGTGCACTCTCTTGAGTCACTGCACTGCATCCCCAGTGGTGCCAGTGCACTCTCTGGACTCACGGCAGTGCATCCCCAGTGGTGCCAGTGCACTCTCTGGACTCACTGAAGTGCATCCCCACTGGTGCCCGTGCACTCTCTGGACTCACTGCACTGCACCCCCAGTGGTGCCAGTGCACTCTCTGGACTCACAGCACTGCATCCCCAGTGGTGCCAGTGCACTCTCTGGACTCACAGCACTGCATCCCCAGTGGTGCCAGTGCACACTCTGGACTCACGGCACTGCATCCCCAGTGGTGCTAGTGCACTCTCTGGACCAACGGCACTGCATCCCCAGTGGTGCCAGTGCACTCTCTGGACTCACTGCACTGCATCCCCAGTGGTGCCAGGGTACTCTCTGGACTCACTGCACTGCATCCCCAGTGGTGCCAAGGCACTCTCTGGACTCACTGCACTGCATTGCCATTGGTGCTTGTGCACTCTCTGGACTCATTGCAGTGCATCCCCAGTGGTGTCAGTGCACTCTCTCGACTCACTGCGCTGCATCCCCAGTGGTGCCAGTGCACTCTCTGGACTCACTGCACTGCATCCCCAGTGGTGCCAATGCACTCTCTGGACTCACTGCACTGCATCCCCAGTGGTGCCAGTGCACTCTCTGGACTCACGGCACTGCATCCCCAATAGTGCCAGTGCACTCTCTGGACTCACTGCAGTGCATCCCCAGTGGTGCCAGTGCACTCTCTGGACTCACTGCACTGTATCCCCAGTGGTGCAAGTGCACTCTCTTGAGTCACTGCAGTGCATCCCCAGTGGTGCCAGTGCACTCTCTGGACTCACTGCACTGCATCCCCAGAGGTGCCAGTGCACTCTCTGGACTCACTGCACTGCATCCCCAGTGGTGCCAGTGCACTCTCTGGACTCACTGCACTGCATCTCCAGCGGTGCCAGTGCACTCTCTGGACTCACTGCACTGCATCCCCAGTGGTGCCAGTGCACTCTCTGGACTCACCGGGGTGCATCCCCAATAGTGCCAGTGCCCTCTCTGGACTCACTGCAGTGCATCCCCAGGGGTGCCAGTGCGCTCTCTGGACTCACCGCACTGCATCCCCAGTGGTGCCAGTGCACTCTATGGACTCACTGCAGTGCATCCCCAGTGGTGCCAGTGCACTCTCTGGACTCATTTCACTGCATCCCCAGTGGTGCCAGTGCACTCTCTGGACTCACTGCAGTGCATCCCCAGTGGTGCCAGTGCACTCTCTGGACTCACTGCACTGCATCCCCAGTTGCGCCAGTGCACTCTCTGAGCTCACTGCACTGCATCCCCAGTGGTGCCAGTGTACTCTCTGGACTCACGGCACTGCATCCCCAGTGGTGCCAGTGCACTCTCTGGACTCACTGCACTGCATCCCCAATGGTGCCAGTGCACTCTTTGGACTCACTGCACTGCATCCCCAGTGGTGCCACTGCACTCTCTGGACTCACTGCACTGCATCCCCAGTGGTGCCAGCGCACTCTCTGGACTCACTGCACTGCATCCCCAGTGGTGCCAGTGAACTCTCTGGACTCACTGCACTGCATCCCCAGTGGTGCCAGTGCACTCTCTTGAGTCACTGCACTGCATCCCCAGTGGTGCCAGTGCACTCTCTGGACTCACGGCAGTGCATCCCCAGTGGTGCCAGTGCACTCTCTGGACTCACTGAAGTGCATCCCCACTGGTGCCCGTGCACTCTCTGGACTCACGGCACTGCATCCCCAATAGTGCCAGTGCACTCTCTGGACTCACTGCAGTGCATCCCCAGTGGTGCCAGTGCACTCTCTGGACTCACTGCACTGCATCCCCAGTGGTGCCAGTGCACTCTCTGGACTCACTGCACTGTATCCCCAGTGGTGCAAGTGCACTCTCTGGACTCACTGCACTGCATCCCCAGTGATGCCAGTGCACTCTCTGGACTCACTGCGCTGCATCCCCAGAGGTGCCAGTGCACTCTCTGGACTCACTGCACTGCATCCCCAGTGGTGCCAGTGCACTCTCTGGACTCACTGCACTGCATCCCAGGTGGTGCCAGTGCACTCTCTGGACTCACTGCACTGCATCTCCAGCGGTGCCAGTGCACTCTCTGGACTCACTGCACTGCATCCCCAGTGGTGCCAGTGCACTCTCTGGACTCACCGGGGTGCATCCCCAATAGTGCCAGTGCCCTCTCTGGACTCACTGCAGTGCATCCCCAGTGGTGCCAGTGCGCTCTCTGGACTCACCGCACTGCATCCCCAGTGGTGCCACTGCACTCTATGGACTCACTGCAGTGCATCCCCAGTGGTGCCAGTGCACTCTCTGGACTCATTTCACTGCATCCCCAGTGGTGCCAGTGCACTCTCTGGACTCACTGCAGTGCATTACCAGTGGTGCCAGTGCACTCTCTGGACTCACTGCACTGCATCCCCAGTTGTGCCAGTGCACTCTCTGAGCTCACTGCACTGCATCCCCAGTGGTGCCAGTGTACTCTCTGGACTCACTGCACTGCATCCCCAGTGGTGCCAGAGCACTCTCTGGACTCACTGCACTGCATCCCCAATGGTGCCAGTGCACTCTTTGGACTCACTGCACTGCATCCCCAGTGGTGCCACTGCACTCTCTGGACTCACTGCACTGCATCCCCAGTGGTGCCAGCGCACTCTCTGGACTCACTGCACTGCATCCCCAGTGGTGCCAGTGAACTCTCTGGACTCACTGCACTGCATCCCCAGTGGTGCCAGTGCACTCTCTTGAGTCACTGCACTGCATCCCCAGTGGTGCCAGTGCACTCTCTGGACTCACGGCAGTGCATCCCCAGTGGTGCCAGTGCACTCTCTGGACTCACTGAAGTGCATCCCCACTGGTGCCCGTGCACTCTCTGGACTCACTGCACTGCACCCCCAGTGGTGCCAGTGCACTCTCTGGACTCACAGCACTGCATCCCCACTGGTGCCAGTGCACTCTCTGGACTCACTGCACTGCATCCCCAGTGGTGCCAGTGCACACTCTGGACTCACGGCACTGCATCCCCAGTGGTGCTAGTGCACTCTCTGGACCAACGGCACTGCATCCCCAGTGGTGCCAGTGCACTCTCTGGACTCACTGCACTGCATCCCCAGTGGTGCCAGGGTACTCTCTGGACTCACTGCACTGCATCCCCAGTGGTGCCAGTGCACTCTCTGGACTCACTGCACTGCATCCCCAGTGGTGCCAGTGCACTCTCTGGACTCACTGCACTGCATCCCCAGTGGTGCCAAGGCACTCTCTGGACTCACTGCACTGCATTGCCATTGGTGCTTGTGCACTCTCTGGACTCATTGCAGTGCATCCCCAGTGGTGTCAGTGCACTCTCTCGACTCACTGCGCTGCATCCCCAGTGGTGCCAGTGCACTCTCTGGACTCACTGCACTGCATCCCCAGTGGTGCCAATGCACTCTCTGGACTCACTGCACTGCATCCCCAGTGGTGCCAGTGCACTCTCTGGACTCACGGCACTGCATCCCCAATAGTGCCAGTGCACTCTCTGGACTCACTGCAGTGCATCCCCAGTGGTGCCAGTGCACTCTCTGGACTCACTGCACTGTATCCCCAGTGGTGCAAGTGCACTCTCTTGAGTCACTGCAGTGCATCCCCAGTGGTGCCAGTGCACTCTCTGGACTCACTGCACTGCATCCCCAGAGGTGCCAGTGCACTCTCTGGACTCACTGCACTGCATCCCCAGTGGTGCCAGTGCACTCTCTGGACTCACTGCACTGCATCTCCAGCGGTGCCAGTGCACTCTCTGGACTCACTGCACTGCATCCCCAGTGGTGCCAGTGCACTCTCTGGACTCACCGGGGTGCATCCCCAATAGTGCCAGTGCCCTCTCTGGACTCACTGCAGTGCATCCCCAGGGGTGCCAGTGCGCTCTCTGGACTCACCGCACTGCATCCCCAGTGGTGCCAGTGCACTCTATGGACTCACTGCAGTGCATCCCCAGTGGTGCCAGTGCACTCTCTGGACTCATTTCACTGCATCCCCAGTGGTGCCAGTGCACTCTCTGGACTCACTGCAGTGCATCCCCAGTGGTGCCAGTGCACTCTCTGGACTCACTGCACTGCATCCCCAGTTGCGCCAGTGCACTCTCTGAGCTCACTGCACTGCATCCCCAGTGGTGCCAGTGTACTCTCTGGACTCACGGCACTGCATCCCCAGTGGTGCCAGTGCACTCTCTGGACTCACTGCACTGCATCCCCAATGGTGCCAGTGCACTCTTTGGACTCACTGCACTGCATCCCCAGTGGTGCCACTGCACTCTCTGGACTCACTGCACTGCATCCCCAGTGGTGCCAGCGCACTCTCTGGACTCACTGCACTGCATCCCCAGTGGTGCCAGTGAACTCTCTGGACTCACTGCACTGCATCCCCAGTGGTGCCAGTGCACTCTCTTGAGTCACTGCACTGCATCCCCAGTGGTGCCAGTGCACTCTCTGGACTCACGGCAGTGCATCCCCAGTGGTGCCAGTGCACTCTCTGGACTCACTGAAGTGCATCCCCACTGGTGCCCGTGCACTCTCTGGACTCACGGCACTGCATCCCCAATAGTGCCAGTGCACTCTCTGGACTCACTGCAGTGCATCCCCAGTGGTGCCAGTGCACTCTCTGGACTCACTGCACTGCATCCCCAGTGGTGCCAGTGCACTCTCTGGACTCACTGCACTGTATCCCCAGTGGTGCAAGTGCACTCTCTGGACTCACTGCACTGCATCCCCAGTGATGCCAGTGCACTCTCTGGACTCACTGCGCTGCATCCCCAGAGGTGCCAGTGCACTCTCTGGACTCACTGCACTGCATCCCCAGTGGTGCCAGTGCACTCTCTGGACTCACTGCACTGCATCCCAGGTGGTGCCAGTGCACTCTCTGGACTCACTGCACTGCATCTCCAGCGGTGCCAGTGCACTCTCTGGACTCACTGCACTGCATCCCCAGTGGTGCCAGTGCACTCTCTGGACTCACCGGGGTGCATCCCCAATAGTGCCAGTGCCCTCTCTGGACTCACTGCAGTGCATCCCCAGTGGTGCCAGTGCGCTCTCTGGACTCACCGCACTGCATCCCCAGTGGTGCCACTGCACTCTATGGACTCACTGCAGTGCATCCCCAGTGGTGCCAGTGCACTCTCTGGACTCATTTCACTGCATCCCCAGTGGTGCCAGTGCACTCTCTGGACTCACTGCAGTGCATTACCAGTGGTGCCAGTGCACTCTCTGGACTCACTGCACTGCATCCCCAGTTGTGCCACTGCACTCTCTGAGCTCACTGCACTGCATCCCCAGTGGTGCCAGTGTACTCTCTGGACTCACTGCACTGCATCCCCAGTGGTGCCAGTGCACTCTCTGGACTCACTGCACTGCATCCCCAATGGTGCCAGTGCACTCTTTGGACTCACTGCACTGCATCCCCAGTGGTGCCAGTGCACTCTCTGGACTCACTGCACTGCATCCCCAGTGGTGCCAGCGCACTCTCTGGACTCACTGCACTGCATCCCCAGTGGTGCCAGTGAACTCTCTGGACTCACTGCACTGCATCCCCAGTGGTGCCAGCGCACTCTCTGGACTCACTGCACTGCATCCCCAGTGGTGCCAGTGCACTCTCTGGACTCACGGCAGTGCATCCCCAGTGGTGCCAGTGCACTCTCTGGACTCACTGAAGTGCATCCCCACTGGTGCCCGTGCACTCTCTGGACTCACTGCACTGCACCCCCAGTGGTGCCAGTGCACTCTCTGGACTCACAGCACTGCATCCCCACTGGTGCCAGTGCACTCTCTGGACTCACTGCACTGCATCCCCAGTGGTGCCAGTGCACACTCTGGACTCACGGCACTGCATCCCCAGTGGTGCTAGTGCACTGTCTGGACCAACGGCACTGCATCCCCAGTGGTGCCAGTGCACTCTCTGGACTCACTGCACTGCATCCCCAGTGGTGCCAGGGTACTCTCTGGACTCACTGCACTGCATCCCCAGTGGTGCCAGTGCACTCTCTGGACTCACTGCACTGCATCCCCAGTGGTGCCAGTGCACTCTCTGGACTCACTACACTGCATCCCCAGTGGTGCCAGTGCACTCTCTGGACTCACTGCACTGCATCCCCAGTGGTGCCAGTGCACTCTCTGGAGTCACGGCACTGCATCCCCAGTGGTGCCAGTGCACTCTCTGGACTCACCGGGGTGCATCCCCAGTGGTGCCAGCGCACTCTCTGGACTCACTGCACTGCATCCCCGGTGGTGCCAGTGCACTCCCTGGACTCACTGCACTGCATCCCCAGTGGTGCCAGTGCACTCTCTGGACTCACTGCACTGCATCCCCAGTGGTGCCAGTGCTCTCTGTGGACTCACTGCACTGCATCCCCAGTGGTGTCAGTGGACCTTCTGGACTCACTGCACTGCATCCCCTGTGGTGCCAGTGCACTCTCTGGACTCACAGCACTGCATCCCCACTGGTGCCAGTGCACTCTCTGGACTCACTGCACTGCATCCCCAGTGGTGCCAGTGCACACTCTGGACTCACGGCACTGCATCCCCAGTGGTGCTAGTGCACTCTCTGGACCAACGGCAGTGCATCCCCAGTATTGCCAGTGCACTCTCTGGACTCACTGCACTGCATCCCCAGTGGTGCCAGGGTACTCTCTGGACTCACTGCACTGCATCCCCAGTGGTGCCAAGGCACTCTCTGGACTCACTGCACTGCATCGCCATTGGTGCCAGAGCACTCTCTGGACTCATTGCAGTGCATCCCCAGTGGTGCCAGTGCACTCTCTGGACTCACTGCACTGCATCCCCAGTGGTGCCAGTGCACTCTCTGGACTCACTGCACTGCATCCCCATTGGTGCCAGTACACTCTCTGGACTCACTGCACTGCATCTCCAGTGGTGCCAGTGCACTCTCTGGACTCACTGCACTGCATCCCCAGTGGTACCAGTGCACTCTCTGGACTCACTGCACTGCATCCCCAGTGCTGCCAGTGCACTCCCTGGACTGACGGCACTGCATCCCCAGTGGTGCCAGTGCACTCTCTGGACTCACTGCACTGCATCCCCAGTGGTGCCAGTGCACTCTCTGGACTCACTGCACTGCATCCCCTGTGGTGCCAGTGCACTCCCTGGACTCACTGCAATGCATCCCCAGTGGTGCCAGTGCACTCTCTGGACTCACGGCACTGCATCCCCGGTGGTGCCAGTGCACTCTCTGGACTCACTGCAGTGCATCCCCAGTGGTGCCAGTGCACTCTCTGGACTCACTGCACTGCATCCCCAGTGGTGCCAGTGCACTCTCTGTACCCACTGCACTGAATTCCCAGTGGTGCCAGTGCACTCTCTAGACTCACTGCACTGCATCCCCAGGGGTGCCAGTGCACTCTCTGGACTCAATGCACTGCATCCCCAGTGGTGCCAGTGCACTCTCTGCACTCACTGACCTGCATCCCCAGTGGTGCCAGTGCACTCTCTTGAGTCACTGCACTGCATCCCCAGTGGTGCCAGTGCACCCTCTGTACCCACTGCACTGAATTCCCAGAGGTGCCAGTGCACTCTCTGGACTCACTGCACTGCATCCCCAGTGGTGCCAGTGCACTCTCTGGACTCACCGGGGTGCATCCCCAGTGGTGCCAGTGCACTCTCTGGACTCACTGCACTGCATCCCCAGTGGTGCCAGTGCACTCTCTGGACTCACTGCACTGCATCCCCAGTGGTGCCAGTGCACTCTCTGGACTCACTGCACTGCATCCCCAGTGGTGCCAGTGCACTCTCTGGACTCACTACACTGCATAACCAGTGGTGCCAGTGCACTCTCTGGACTCACTGCACTGCATCCCCAGTGGTGCCAGTGCACTCTCTGGAGTCACGGCACTGCATCCCCAGTGGTGCCAGTGCACTCTCTGCACTCACGGCACTGCATCCCCAGTGGTGCCAGTGCACTCTCTGGACTCACTGCACTGCATCCCCAGTGGTGCCAGTGCACTCTCTGGACTCACTGCACTGCATCCCCAGTGGTGCCAGTGCACTCTCTGTACCCACTGCACTGAATTCCCAGTCGTGCCAGTGCACTCTCTAGACTCACTGCACTGCATCCCCAGGGGTGCCAGTGCACTCCCTGGACTCACGGCACTGCATCCCCGGTGGTGCCAGTGCACTCTCTGGACTCACTGCACTCCATTCCCAGTGGTGCCAGTGCACTCTCTGGACTCACCGGGGTGCATCCCCAGTGGTGCCAGTGCACTCTCTGGACTCACTGCACTGCATCCCCAGTGGTGCCAGTGCACTCTCTGGACTCTCTGCAGTGTATCCCCAGTGGTGCCAGTGCACTCTCTGGACTCACTGCACTGCGTCCCCGGTGGTGCCAGTGCACTCTCTGGACTCACTGCACTGCATCCCCAGTGGTGCCAGTGCACTCTCTGGACTCACTGCACTGCATCCCCAGGGGTGCCAGTGCACGCTCTGGACTCACTGCACTGCATTCCCAGTGGTGCCAGGGCACTCTCTGGACTCACTGCACTGCATCCCCAGTGGTTCCAGTGCACTCTCTGGACTCACTGCACTGCATCCCCAGTGCTGCCAGTGCACTCTTTGGACTCACTGCACTGAATTCCCGGTGGTGCCAGTGCACTCTCTGGACTCAATGCACTGCATCCCCAGTGCTGCCAGTGCACTCTATGGAGTCACTGCACTGCATCCCCAGGGGTGCCAGTGCACGCTCTGGACTCACTGCACTGCATCCCCATTGGTGCCAGTGCACTCTCTGGACTCACTAATGACCATCCCCAGTGGTGCCAGTGCACTCTCTGTACTCACTGCACTGCATCCCCAGTGGTGCCAGTGCACTCTCTGGATCACTGCACTGCATCCCCAGTGGTGCCAGTGCACTCTCTGGACTCACTGCAGTGCATCCCCAGGGGTGACAGTGCACTCTTTGGAATCACTGCAGTGCATCCCCAGTGGTGCCAGTGCACTCTCTGGACTCACTGCACTGCATCCCCATTGGTGACAGTGCACTCTCTGGACTCACTGCGCTGCATCCCCAAGGGTGCCAGTGCACTCTTTGGACTCACTGCACTGCATCCCCAGTGGTGCCACGGCACTCTCTGGACTCACTGCACTGCATCCCCAGTGGTGCCGGGGCACTCTCTGGACTCACTGCACTGCATCCCCAGTGGTGCCAGTGCCCTCTGTGGACTCACTGCACTACATCCCCAGTGGGGCCAGTGCACTCTCTGCACTCACTGCACTGCATCCCCAGTGGTGCCAGTGCACTCTCTGGACTCACTGCACTGCATCCCCAGTGGTGCCAGTGCACTCTCTTGAGTCACTGCACTGCATCCCCAGTGGTGCCAGTGCACTCTCTGGACTCACTGCACTGCATCCCCAGTGGTGCCAGTGCACTCTCTGGACTCACTGCACTGCATCCCCAATCGTACCAGTGCAATCTCTGGTCTCACTGCAGTGCATCCCCAGTGGTGCCAGTGCACTCTCTGGACTCACTGCAGTGCATCCCCAGTGGTGCCAGTGCACTCTCTGGAAGCACGGCACTGCATCCCCGGTGGTGCCAGTGCGCTCTCTGGACTCACTGCACTGCATCCCCGGTGGTGCCAGTGCGCTCTCTGGACTCACGGCACTGCATCCCCAGTGGTGCCAGTGCACTCTCTGGACTCACTGCAGTGCATCCCCAGTGGTGCCAGTGCACTCTCTGGACTCACGGCACTGCACCCCCAGTGGTGCCAGTGCACACTCTGGACTCACTGCACTGCGTCCCCACTGGTGCCAGTGCACTCTCTGGACTCACTGCACTGCATCCCCAGTGGTGCCAGTGCACACTCTGGACTCACGGCACTGCATCCCCAGTGGTGCCAGTGCACTCTCTGGACTCACTGCACTGCATCCCCAGTGGTGCCAAGACACTCTCTGGACTCACTGAACTGCATTGCCATTGGTGCCAGTGCACTCTCTGGACTCATTGCACTGCATCCCCTATGGTGCCAGTGCACTCTCTGGACTCACTGCAGTGCATCCCTTGTGGTGCCAGTGCACTCTCTGGACTCACGGCACTGCATCCCCAGTGGTGCCAGTGCACTCTCTGGACTCACTGCACTGCATCCCCAGTGGTGCCAGTGCACTCTCTGCACTCACTGACCTGCATTCCCAGTGGTGCCAGTGCACTCTCTTGAGTCACCGCACTGCATCCCCAGTGGTGCCAGTGCACTCTATGGACTCACTGCACTGCATCCCCAGTGGTGCCAGTGCACTCTCTGGACTCACTACACTGCATAACCAGTGGTGCCAGTGCACTCTCTGGACTCACTGCACTGCATCCCCAGTGGTGCCAGTGCACTCTCTGGAGTCACGGCACTGCATCCCCAGTGGTGCCAGTGCACTCTCTGCACTCACGGCACTGCATCCCCAGTGGTGCCAGTGCACTCTCTGGACTCACTGCACTGCATCCCCAGTGGTGCCAGTGCACTCTCTGGACTCACTGCACTGCATCCCCAGTGGTGCCAGTGCACTCTCTGGACTCACTGCACTGCATCCCCAGTGGTGCCAGTGCACTCTCTGGACTCACTACACTGAATAACCAGTGGTGCCAGTGCACTCTCTGGACTCACTGCACTGCATCCCCAGTGGTGCCAGTGCACTCTCTGGAGTCACGGCACTGCATCCCCAGTGGTGCCAGTGCACTCTCTGCACTCACGGCACTGCATCCCCAGTGGTGCCAGTGCACTCTCTGGACTCACTGCACTGCATCCCCAGTGGTGCCAGTGCACTCTCTGGACTCACTGCACTGCATCCCCAGTGGTGCCAGTGCACTCTCTGTACCCACTGCACTGAATTCCCAGTCGTGCCAGTGCACTCTCTAGACTCACTGCACTGCATCCCCAGGGGTGCCAGTGCACTCCCTGGACTCACGGCACTGCATCCCCGGTGGTGCCAGTGCACTCTCTGGACTCACTGCACTCCATTCCCAGTGGTGCCAGTGCACTCTCTGGACTCACCGGGGTGCATCCCCAGTGGTGCCAGTGCACTCTCTGGACTCACTGCACTGCATCCCCAGTGGTGCCACTGCACTCTCTGGACTCTCTGCAGTGTATCCCCAGTGGTGCCAGTGCACTCTTTGGACTCACTGCACTGCGTCCCCGGTGGTGCCAGTGCACTCTCTGGACTCACTGCACTGCATCCCCAGTGGTGCCAGTGCACTCTCTGGACTCACTGCACTGCATCCCCAGGGGTGCCAGTGCACGCTCTGGACTCACTGCACTGCATTCCCAGTGGTGCCAGGGCACTCTCTGGACTCACTGCACTGCATCCCCAGTGGTTCCAGTGCACTCTCTGGACTCACTGCACTGCATCCCCAGTGCTGCCAGTGCACTCTTTGGACTCACTGCACTGAATTCCCGGTGGTGCCAGTGCACTCTCTGGACTCAATGCACTGCATCCCCAGTGGTGCCAGTGCACTCTATGGAGTCACTGCACTGCATCCCCAGGGGTGCCAGTGCACGCTCTGGACTCACTGCACTGCATCCCCATTGGTGCCAGTGCACTCTCTGGACTCACTAATGACCATCCCCAGTGGTGCCAGTGCACTCTCTGTACTCACTGCACTGCATCCCCAGTGGTGCCAGTGCACTCTCTGGATCACTGCACTGCATCCCCAGTGGTGCCAGTGCACTCTCTGGACTCACTGCAGTGCATCCCCAGGGGTGACAGTGCACTCTTTGGAATCACTGCAGTGCATCCCCAGTGGTGCCAGTGCACTCTCTGGACTCACTGCACTGCATCCCCATTGGTGACAGTGCACTCTCTGGACTCACTGCGCTGCATCCCCAAGGGTGCCAGTGCACTCTTTGGACTCACTGCACTGCATCCCCAGTGGTGCCACTGCACTCTCTGGACTCACTGCACTGCATCCCCAGTGGTGCCGGGGCACTCTCTGGACTCACTGCACTGCATCCCCAGTGGTGCCAGTGCCCTCTGTGGACTCACTGCACTACATCCCCAGTGGGGCCAGTGCACTCTCTGCACTCACTGCACTGCATCCCCAGTGGTGCCAGTGCACTCTCTGGACTCACTGCACTGCATCCCCAGTGGTGCCAGTGCACTCTCTTGAGTCACTGCACTGCATCCCCAGTGGTGCCAGTGCACTCTCTGGACTAACTGCACTGCATCCCCAGTGGTGCCAGTGCACTCTCTGGACTCACTGCACCGCATCCCCAATCGTACCAGTGCAATCTCTGGTCTCACTGCAGTGCATCCCCAGTGGTGCCAGTGCACTCTCTGGACTCACTGCAGTGCATCCCCAGTGGTGCCAGTGCACTCTCTGGAAGCACGGCACTGCATCCCCGGTGGTGCCAGTGCGCTCTCTGGACTCACCGCACTGCATCCCCGGTGGTGCCAGTGCGCTCTCTGGACTCACGGCACTGCATCCCCAGTGGTGCCAGTGCACTCTCTGGACTCACTGCAGTGCATCCCCAGTGGTGCCAGTGCACTCTCTGGACTCACGGCACTGCACCCCCAGTGGTGCCAGTGCACTCTCTGGACTCCCTGCACTGCGTCCCCACTGGTGCCAGTGCACTCTCTGGACTCACTGCACTGCATCCCCAGTGGTGCCAGTGCACACTCTGGACTCACGGCACTGCATCCCCAGTGGTGCCAGTGCACTCTCTGGACTCACTGCACTGCATCCCCAGTGGTGCCAAGACACTCTCTGGACTCACTGCACTGCATTGCCATTGGTGCCAGTGCACTCTCTGGACTCATTGCACTGCATCCCCAATGGTGCCAGTGCACTCTCTGGACTCACTGCAGTGCATCCCTTGTGGTGCCAGTGCACTCTCTGGACTCACGGCACTGCATCCCCAGTGGTGCCAGTGCACTCTCTGGACTCACTGCACTGCATCCCCAGTGGTGCCAGTGCACTCTCTGCACTCACTGACCTGCATTCCCAGTGGTGCCAGTGCACTCTCTTGAGTCACCGCACTGCATCCCCAGTGGTGCCAGTGCACTCTATGGACTCACTGCAGTGCATCCCCACTGGTGCCAGTGCACTCTCTGGACTCATTTCACTGCATCCCCAGTGGTGCCAGTGCACTCTCTGGACTCACTGCACTGCATCCCCAGTGGTGCCAGTGCACTCTCTGGACTCACTGCACTGCAGCCCCAGTTGCGCCAGTGCACTCTCTGAGCTCACTGCACTGCATCCCCAGTGGTGCCAGTGTACTCTCTGGACTCACTGCACTGCATCCCCAGTGGTGCCAGTGCACTCTCTGGACTCACTGCACTGCATCCCCAATGGTGCCAGTGCACTCTTTGGACTCACTGCACTGCATCCCCAGTGGTGCCACTGCACTCTCTGGACTCACTGCACTGCATCCCCAGTGGTGCCAGCGCACTCTCTGGACTCACTGCACTACATCCCCAGTGGTGCCAGTGAACTCTCTGGACTCACTGCACTGCATCCCCAGTGGTGCCAGTGCACTCTCTTGAGTCACTGCACTGCATCCCCAGTGGTGCCAGTGCACTCTCTGGACTCACGGCAGTGCATCCCCAGTGGTGCCAGTGCACTCTCTGGACTCACTGAAGTGCATCCCCACTGGTGCCAGTGCACTCTCTGGACTCACTGCACTGCATCCCCAGTGGTTCCAGTGCACTCTCTGGACTCACTGCACTGCATCCCCAGTGGTGCCAGTGCACTCTCTGGACTCACTAATGACCATCCCCAGTGGTGCCAGTG
Source organism: Anser anser (assembly GCF_964211835.1). NCBI lineage: Eukaryota > Metazoa > Chordata > Aves > Anseriformes > Anatidae > Anser > Anser anser. The sequence goes on from NW_028153982.1 coordinate 621,810, forward strand.
CACTCTCTGTACTCACTGCACTGCATCCCCAGTGGTGCCAGTGCACTCTCTGGACTCACTGCACTGCATCCCCAGTGGTTCCAGTGCACTCTCTGGACTCACTGCACTGCATCCCCAGTGCTGCCAGTGCACTCTTTGGACTCACTGCACTGAATTCCCAGTGGTGCCAGTGCACTCTCTGGACTCACAGCACTGCATCCCCAGTGGTGCCAGTGCACTCTATGGAGTCACTGCACTGCATCCCCAGGGGTGCCAGTGCACGCTCTGGACTCACTGCACTGCATCCCCATTGGTGCCAGTGCACTCTCTGGACTCACTAATGACCATCCCCAGTGGTGCCAGTGCACTCTCTGTACTCACTGCACTGCATCCCCAGTGGTGCCAGTGCACTCTCTGGTTCACTGCACTGCATCCCCAGTGGTGCCAGTGCACTCTCTGGACTCACTGCAGTGCATTCCCAGGGGTGACAGTGCACTCTTTGGAATCACTGCACTGCATCCCCAGTGGTGCCAGTGCACTCTCCGGACTCACTGCACTGCATCCCCATTGGTGACAGTGCACTCTCTGGACTCACTGCACTGCATCCCCAGTGGTGCCACTGCACTCTCTGGACTCACTGCACTGCATCCCCAGTGGTGCCGGGGCACTCTCTGGACTCACTGCACTGCATCCCCAGTGGTGCCAGTGCCCTCTGTGGACTCACTGCACTACATCCCCAGTGGGGCCAGTGCACTCTCTGCACTCACTGCACTGCATCCCCAGTGGTGCCAGTGCACTCTCTGGACTCACTGCACTGCATCCCCAGTGGTGCCAGGGCACTCTCTTGAGTCACTGCACTGCATCCCCAGTGGTGCCAGTGCACTCTCTGGACTCACTGCACTGCATCCCCAGTGGTGCTAGTGCACTCTCTGGACTCACTGCACTCCATCCCCAATCGTACCAGTGCAATCTCTGGTCTCACTGCAGTGCATCCCCAGTTGCGCCAGTGCACTCTCTGAGCTCACTGCACTGCATCCCCAGTGGTGCCAGTGCACTCTTTGGACTCACTGCACTGCATCCCCAGTGGTGCCACTGCACTCTCTGGACTCACTGCACTGCATCCCTTGTGGTGCCAGTGCACTCTCTGGACTCACTGCACTGCATCCCCAGTGGTGCCAGTGCACTCTCTGGACTCACTGCACTGCATCCCCAGTGGTGCCAGTGCACTCTCTGGACTCACTGCACTGCATCCCCAGTGGTGCCAGTGCGCTCTCTGGACTCACCGCACTGCATCCCCAGTGGTGCCAGTGCACTCTATGGACTCACTGCAGTGCATCCCCACTGGTGCCAGTGCACTCTCTGGACTCATTTCACTGCATCCCCAGTGGTGCCAGTGCACTCTCTGGACTCACTGCAGTGCATCCCCAGTGGTGCCAGTGCACTCTCTGGACTCACTGCACTGCATCCCCAGTTGCGCCAGTGCATTCTCTGAGCTCACTGCACTGCATCCCCAGTGGTGCCAGTGTACTCTCTGGACTCACTGCACTGCATCACCAGTGGTGCCAGTGCACTCTCTGGACTCACTGCACTGCATCCCCAATGGTGCCACTGCACTCTCTGGACTCACTGCACTGCATCCCCAGTGGTGCCACTGCACTCTCTGGACTCACTGCACTGCATCCCCAGTGGTGCCAGCGCACTCTCTGGACTCACTGCACTACATCCCCAGTGGTGCCAGTGAACTCTCTGGACTCACTGCACTGCATCCCCAGTGGTGCCAGTGCCCTCTGTGGACTCACTGCACTACATCCCCAGTGGGGCCAGTGCACTCTCTGCACTCACTGCACTGCATCCCCAGTGGTGCCAGTGCACTCTCTGGACTCACTGCACTACATCCCCAGTGGTGCCAGGGCACTCTCTGGACTCACTGCACTGCATCCCCAGTGGTGCCAGTGCCCTCTGTGGACTCACTGCCCTACATCCCCAGTGGGGCCAGTGCACTCTCTGCACTCACTGCACTGCATCCCCAGTGGTGCCAGCGCACTCTCTGGACTCACTGCACTACATCCCCAGTGGTGCCGGGGCACTCTCTGGACTCACTGCACTGCATCCCCAGTGGTGCCAGTGCCCTCTGTGGACTCACTGCACTACATCCCCAGTGGGGCCAGTGCACTCTCTGCACTCACTGCACTGCATCCCCAGTGGTGCCAGTGCACTCTCTGGACTCACTGCACTGCATCCCCTGTGGTGCCAGGGCACTCTCTTGAGTCACTGCACTGCATCCCCAGTGGTGCCAGTGCACTCTCTGGACTCACTGCACTGCATCCCCAGTGGTGCCAGTGCACTCTCTGGACTCACTGCACTCCATCCCCAATCGTACCAGTGCAATCTCTGGTCTCACTGCAGTGCATCCCCAGTGGTGCCAGTGCACTCTCTGGACTCACTGCACTGCATAACCAGTGGTGCCAGTGTACTCTCTGGAAGCACGGCACTGCATCCCCGGTGGTGCCAGTGCGCTCTCTGAACTCACTGCACTGCATCCCCGGTGGTGCCAGTGCGCTCTCTGGACTCACGGCACTGCATCCCCAGTGGTGCCAGTGCACTCTCTGGACTCACTGCACTGCACCCCCAGTGGTGCCAGTGCACTCTCTGGACTCACTGCACTGCATCCCCACTGGTGCCAGTGCACTCTCTGGACTCACTGCACTGCATCCCCAGTGGTGCCAGTGCACACTCTGGACTCACGGCACTGCATCCCCAGTGGTGCCAGTGCACTCTATGGACTCACTGCACTGCATCCCCAGTGGTGCCAGGGTACTCTCTGGACTCACTGCACTGCATCCCCAGTGGTGCCAAGACACTCTCTGGACTCACTGCACTGCATTGCCATTGGTGCCAGTGCACTCTCTGGACTCATTGCACTGCATCCCCAATGGTGCCAGTGCACTCTCTGGACTCACGGCACTGCATCCCCAGTGGTGCCAGTGCACTCTCTGGACTCACTGCACTGCATCCCCAGTGGTGCCAGTGCACTCTCTGGACTCACTGCACTGCATCCCCAGTGGTGCCAGGGCACTCTCTGGACTCACTGCACTGCATCCCCAGTGGTGCCAGTCACCTCTATGGACTCAGTGCAGTGCATTCCCAGTGGTGCCAGTGCACTCTCTGGACTCACCGGGGTGCATCCCCAATAGTACCAGTGCCCTCTCTAGACTCACTGCAGTGCATCCCCAGTGGTGCCAGTGCACTCTCTGGACTCACTGAAGTGCATCCCCACTGGTGCCCGTGCACTCTCTGGACTCACTGCACTGCACCCCCAGTGGTGCCAGTGCACTCTCTGGACTCACAGCACTGCATCCCCACTGGTGCCAGTGCACTCTCTGGACTCACTGCACTGCATCCCCAGTGGTGCCAGTGCACACTCTGGACTCACGGCACTGCATCCCCACTGGTGCCAGTGCACTCTCTGGACCAACGGCACTGCATCCCCAGTGGTGCCAGTGCACTCTCTGGACTCACTGCACTGCATCCCCAGTGGTGCCAGGGTACTCTCTGGACTCACTGCACTGCATCCCCAGTGGTGCCAAGGCACTCTCTGGACTCACTGCACTGCATTGCCCTTGGTGCCAGTGCACTCTCTGGACTCATTGCAGTGCATCCCCAGTGGTGTCAGTGCACTCTCTCGACTCACTGCGCTGCATCCCCAGTGGTGCCAGTGCACTCTCTGGACTCACTGCAGTGCATCCCCAGTGGTGCCAGTGCACTCTCTGGACTCACTGCACTGCATCCCCAGTGGTGCCAGTGCACTCTCTGGACTCACTGCACTGCATCCCCAGTGGTGCCAGTGCACTCTCTGGACTCACTGCACTGCATCCACAGTGGTGCCACTGCGATCTCTGGACTCACGGCACTGCATCCCCAATAGTGCCAGTGCACTCTCTGGACTCACTGCAGTGCATCCCCAGTGGTGCCAGTGCACTCTCTGGACTCACTGCACTGCATCCCCAGTGGTGCCAGTGCACTCTCTGGACTCACTGCACTGCATCCCCAGAGGTGCCAGTGCACTCTCTGGACTCACTGCACTGCATCCCCAGTGGTGCCAGTGCACTCTCTGGACTCACTGCACTGCATCCCAGGTGGTGCCAGTGCACTCTCTGGACTCACTGCACTGCATCCCCAGTGGTGCCAGTTCACTCTCTGGACTTGCTGGGGAGCATCCCAAGTGGTGCCAGTTCACTCTCTGGACTCACTGCACTGCATCCCCAGTGGTGCCAGTGCACTCTCTGGACTCACTGCACTGCACCCCCAGTGGTGCCAGTGCACTCTCTGTACTCACTGCACTGCATCCCCAGTGGTGCCAGTGCACTCTCTGGACTCGCCGGGGTGCATCCCCTGTGGTGCCAGTGCACTCTCTGGACTCACTGCAGTGCATCCCCAGTGGTGCCAGTGCACACTCTGGACTCACTGCACTGCATCCCCTGTGGTGCCAGTGCACTCTCTGGACTCACTGCACTGCATCCCCAGAGGTGCCAGTGCACTCTCTGGACTCACTGCACTGCATCCCCAGTGGTGCCGGTGCACTCTCTGGACTCACTGCACTGCATCCCCAGTGGTGCCACTGCACTCTCTGGACTCACTGCACTGCATCCCCAGTGGTGCCAGTTCACTCTCTGGACTTGCTGGGGAGCATCCCAAGTGGTGCCAGTTCACTCTCTGGACTCACTGCACTGCATCCCCAGTGGTGCCAGTGCACTCTCTGGACTCACTGCACTGCATCCCCAGTGGTGCCCGTGCACTCTCTGGACTCACCGCACTGCATCCCCAGTGGTGCCAGTGCACTCTCTGGACTCACAGCACTGCATCCCCACTGGTGCCAGTGCACTCTCTGGACTCACTGCACTGCATCCCCAGTGGTGCCAGTGCACACTCTGGACTCACGGCACTGCATCCCCAGTGGTGCCAGTGCACTCTCTGGACCAACGGCACTGCATCCCCAGTGGTGCCAGTGCACTCTCTGGACTCACTGCACTGCATCCCCAGTGGTGCCAGGGTACTCTCTGGACTCACTGCACTGCATCCCCAGTGGTGCCAAGGCACTCTCTGGACTCACTGCACTGCATTGCCCTTGGTGCCAGTGCACTCTCTGGACTCATTGCAGTGCATCCCCAGTGGTGTCAGTGCACTCTCTCGACTCACTGCGCTGCATCCCCAGTGGTGCCAGTGCACTCTCTGGACTCACTGCAGTGCATCCCCAGTGGTGCCACTGCACTCTCTGGACTCACTGCACTGCATCCCCAGTGGTGCTGGGGCACTCTCTGGACTCACTGCACTGCATCCCCAGTGGTGCCAGTGCCCTCTCTGGACTCACTGCACTACATCCCCAGTGGGGCCAGTGCACTCTCTGCACTCACTGCACTGCATCCCCAGTGGTGCCAGTGCACTCTCTGGACTCACTGCACTGCATCCCCAGTGGTTCCAGTGCACTCTCTTGAGTCACTGCACTGCATCCCCAGTGGTGCCAGTGCACTCTCTGGACTCACTGCACTGCATCCCCAGTGGTGCCAGTGCACTCTCTGGACTCACTGCACTGCATCCCCAATCGTACCAGTGTAATCTCTGGTCTCACTGCAGTGCATCCCCAGTGGTGCCAGTGCACTCTCTGGACTCACTGCACTGCATCCCCGGTGGTGCCAGTGCGCTCTCTGGACTCACTGCACTGCATCCCAGGTGGTGCCAGTGCACTCTCTGGACTCACTGCACTGCATCTCCAGCGGTGCCAGTGCACTCTCTGGACTCACTGCAGTGCATCCCCAGTGGTGCCAGTGCAATCTCTGGACTCACTGCAGTGCATCCCCAGTGGTGCAAGTGCACTCTTTGGACTCACAGCACTGCATCCCCAGTGGTGCCAGTGCACTCTCTGGACTCACTGCACTGCATTGCCATTGGTGCCAGTGCACTCTCTGGACTCATTGCAGTGCATCCCCAGTGGTGTCAGTGCACTCTCTCGACTCACTGCGCTGCATCCCCAGTGGTGCCAGTGCACTCTCTGGACTCACTGCACTGCATTGCCATTGGTGCCAGTGCACTCTCTGGACTCACTGCAGTGCATCCCCAGTGGTGCCAGTGCACTCTCTGGACTCACTGCACTGCATCCCCAGTGGTGCCAGTGCACTCTCTGGACTCACTGCACTGCATCCCCAGTGGTGCCAGTGCACTCTCTGGACTCACTGCACTGCATCCCCAGTGGTGCCAGTGCACTCTCTGGACTCACGGCACTGCATCCCCAATAGTGCCAGTGCACTCTCTGGACTCACTGCAGTGCATCCCCAGTGGTGCCAGTGCACTCTCTGGACTCACTGCACTGCATCCCCAGTGGTGCCAGTGCACTCTCTGGACTCACTGCACTGTATCCCCAGTGGTGCAAGTGCACTCTCTGGACTCACTGCACTGCATCCCCAGTGGTGCCAGTGCACTCTCTGGACTCACTGCACTGCATCCCCAGAGGTGCCAGTGCACTCTCTGGACTCACTGCACTGCATCCCCAGTGGTGCCAGTGCACTCTCTGGACTCACTGCACTGCATCCCAGGTGGTGCCAGTGCACTCTCTGGACTCACTGCACTGCATCTCCAGCGGTGCCAGTGCACTCTCTGGACTCACTGCACTGCATCCCCAGTGGTGCCAGTGCACTCTCTGGACTCACTGCAGTGCATCCCCAGTGGTGCCAGTGGACCTTCTGGACTCACTGCACTGCATCCCCAGTGGTGCCAGTGCACTCTCTGGACTCACTGCAGTGCATCCCCAGTGGTGCCAGTGCACTCTCTGGTCTCACTGCAGTGCATCCCCAGTGGTGCCAGTGCACTCTCTGGACTCACTGAAGTGCATCCCCAGTGGTACCAGTGCACTCTCTGGACTCACTGCAGTGAATCCCCAGTGGTGCCAGTGCACTCTGTGGACTCACTACACTGCATCCCCAGTGGTGCCAGTGCACTCTCTGGACTCACTGCACTGCATCTCCAGTGATGACAGTGCACTCTCTGGACTCACTGCACTGCATCCCCAGTGGTGCCAGTGCACTCTCTGGACTCACTGTAGTGCATCACTCGTGGTGCCAGTGCACTCTCTGGACTCACTGCACGGCATCCCCAGTGGTGCCAGTGCACTCTCTGGACTCACTGCACTGCATCCCCAGTCGTGCCAGTGCACTCTCTGGACTCACTGCACTGCATCCCCAGTTGTGCCACTGCACTCTCTGGACTCACTGCACTGCATCCCCAGTGGTGCCAGTGCACTCTCTGGACTCACTGCACTGCAGCCCCAGTGGTGCCAGTGCACTCTCTGGACTCACTGCACTGCATCCCCAGTGGTGCTAGTGCACTCTCTGGACTCACTGCACTGCATCTCCAGTGGCGCCAGTGCACTCTCTGGACTCACTGCACTGCATCCCCAGTGGTGCTAGTGCACTCTCTGGACTCACTGCACTGCATCCCCAGTGGTGCCAGTTCACTCTCTGGACTTGCCGGGGTGCATCCCCAGTGGTGCCAGTGCACTCTCTGGACTCACTGCACTGCATCCCCAGTGGTGCCAGTGCACTCTCTGGAGTCACTGCACTGCATCCCCAGTGGTGCCAGTGCACTCTCTGGACTCACCGCACTGCATCCCCAGTGGTGCCAGTGCACTCTCTGGACTCACTGCACTGCATCCCCAGTGGTGCCAGTGCACTCTCTGGACTCACTGCACTGCATCACCAATGGTGTCAGTGCACTCTCTGGACTCACTGCAGTGCATCCCCAGTGGTGCCAGTGCACTCTCTGGACTCACGGCACTGCATCCCCAGTGGTGCCAGTGCACTCTCTGGACTCACTGCAGTGCATCCCCAGTGGTGTCAGTGGACCTTCTGGACTCACTGCAGTGCATCCCCAGTGGTGCCAGTGCACTCTCTGGACTCACTGCACTGCATCCCCAATCATCCAGTGCACTCTCTGGACTCACTGCACTGCATCCCCAGTGGTGCCAGTGCACTCTCTGGACTCACTGCACTGCATCCCCAGTGGTGCCAGTGCAATCTCTGGTCTCACTGCAGTGCATACCTAGTGGTGCCAGTGCACTCTCTGGACTCACTGCACTGCATCCCCAGTGGTGCCAGTGCACTCTCTGGACTCACTGCACTGCATCCCCAGTGGTGCCACTGCACTCTCTGGACTCACTGCAGTGCATCCCCAGTGGTGCCAGTGCACTCTCTGGACTCACCGGGGTGCATCCCCAGTGGTGCCAGCGCACTCTCTGGACTCACTGCACTGCATCCCCAGTGGTGCCAGTGCACTCTCTGGAGTCACTGCACTGCATCCCCAGTGGTGCCAGTGCACTCTCTGTACCCACTGCACTGAATTCCCAGTGGTGCCAGTGCACTCTCTAGACTCACTGCACTGCATCCCCAGGGGTGCCAGTGCACTCTCTGGACTCACGGAATTGCATCCCCGGTGGTGCCAGTGCACTCTCTGGACTCACGGCACTGCATTGCCATTGGTGCCAGTGGACTCTCTGGACTCACCGGGGTGCATCCCCAGTGGTGCCAGTGCACTCTCTGGACTCACTGCACTGCATCCCCAGTGGTGCCAGTGCACTCTCTGGACTCACTGCACTGCATCCCCAGTGGTGCCAGTGCACTCCCTGGACTCACGGCACTGCATCCCCAGTGGTGCCAGTGTACTCTCTGGACTCACTGCAGTGCATCCCCAGTGGTGCCAGTGCACTCTCTGGACTCACTGCAATGCATCCCCAGTGGTGCCAGTGCACTCTCTGGACTCACTGCAGTGCATCCCCAGTGGTGCCAGTGCACTCTCTGGACTCACTGCAGTGCATCCCCAGTGGTGCCAGTGGACCTTCTGGACTCACTGCACTGCATCCCCAGTGGTGCCAGTGCACTCTCTGGACTCACTGCACTGCATCCCCAGTGGTTCCAGTGTGCTCTCTGGAGTCACTGCACTTCATCCCCAGTGGTGCCAGTGCACTCTCTGGTCTCACTGCAGTGCATCCCCAGTGGTGCCAGTGCACTCTCTGGACTCACCGGGGTGCATCCCCAGTGGTGCCAGTGCACTCTCTGGACTCACGGCACTGCATCCCCATTGGTGCCAGTGCACTCTCTGGTCTCACTGCAGTGCATCCCCAGTGGTGCCAGTGCACTCTCTGGACTCACCGGGGTGCATCCCCAGTGGTGCCAGTGCACTCTCTGGACTCACTGCAGTGCATCCCCAGTGGTGCCAGTGCACTCTCTGGACTCACTGACCTGCATCCCCAGTGGTGCCAGTGCACTCTCTTGAGTCACTGCACTGCATCCCCAGTGGTGCCAGTGCACTCTCTGGACTCACTGCACTGCATCCCCAGTGGTGTCAGTGGACCTTCTGGAATCACTGCACTGCATCCCCAGTCGTGCCAGTGCACTCTCTGGACTCACAGCACTGCATCCCCAGTGGTGCCAGTGCACTCTCTGGACTCACTGCACTGCATCCCCAGTGGTGCCAGTGCACACTCTGGACTCACTGCACTGCATCCCCAGTGGTGCTAGTGCACTCTCTGGACTCACTGCACTGCATCCCCAGTGGTGCCAGTGCACACTCTGGACTCACGGCACTGCATCCCCAGTGGTGCTAGTGCACTCTCTGGACCAACGGCACTGCATCCCCAGTATTGCCAGTGCACTCTCTGGACTCACTGCACTGCATCCCCAGTGGTGCCAGGGTACTCTCTGGACTCACTGCACTGCATCCCCAGTGGTGCCAAGGCACTCTCTGGACTCACTGCACATCATCGCCATTGGTGCCAGAGCACTCTCTGGACTCACTGCAGTGCATCCCCAGTGGTGCCAGTGCACTCTCTGGACTCACTGCACTGCATCCCCAGTGGTGCCAGTGCACTCTCTGGACTCACTGCACTGCATCCCCATTGGTGCCAGTACACTCTCTGGACTCCCTGCACTGCATCTCCAGTGGTGCCAGTGCACTCTCTGGACTCACTGCACTGCATCCCCAGTGGTGCCAGTGCACTCTCTGGACTCACGGCACTGCATCCCCAGTGCTGCCAGTGGACTCTCTGGACCCACTGCACTGAATTCCCAGTGGTGCCAGTGCACTCTCTGGACTCACTGCACTGCATTCCCAGTGGTGCCAGTGCACTCTCTGGACTCACGGCACTGCATCCCCGGTGATGCCAGTGCACTCTCTGGACTCACTGCACTGCACCCCCAGTGGTGCCAGTGCGCTCTCTGGACTCACTGCAGTGCATCCCCAGTGGTGCCAGTGCACTCTCTGGACTCACCGGGGTGCATCCCCAGTGGTGCCAGTGCACTCCCTGGACTCATTGCACTGCATCCCTAGTGGTGCCAGTGCACTCTCTGGACTCACGGCACTGCATCCCCAGTGGTGCCAGTGCACTCTCTGGACTCACTGCACTGCATCCCCAGTGGTGCCAGTGCAGTCTCTGGACTCACGGCACTGCATCCCCAGTGGTGCCAGTGCACTCTCTGGACTCACTGCACTGCATCCCCAGTGGTGCCAGTGCACTCTCTGGACTCACTGACCTGCATCCCCAGTGGTGCCAGTGCACTCTCTTGAGTCACTGCACTGCATCCCCAGTGGTGCCAGTGCACTCTCTGTACCCACTGCACTGAATTCCCAGTGGTGCCAGTGCACTCTCTGGACTCACTGCACTGCATCCCCAGTGGTGCCAGTGCACTCTCTGGACTCACCGGGGTGCATCCCCAGTGGTGCCAGTGCACTCTCTGGACTCACTGCACTGCATCCCCGGTGGTGCCAGTGCACTCTCTGGACTCACTGCACTGCATCCCCAGTGGTGCCAGTGCACTCTCTGGACTCACTGCACTGCATCCCCAGTGGTGCCAGTGCACTCTCTGTACCCACTGCACTGAAATCCCAGTGGTGCCAGTGCACTCTCTGGACTCACTGCACTGCATCCCCAGGGGTGCCAGTGCACTCTCTGGACTCACGGCACTGCATCCCCAGTGGTGCCAGTGCACTCTCTGGACTCACTGCACTCCATCCACAGTGGTGCCAGTGCACTCTCTGGACTCACTGCACTGCATCCCCAGTGGTGCCAGTGCACTCTCTGGACTCACTGCACTGCATCCCCAGTGGTGCCAGTGCACTCTCTGGACTCACGGCACTGCATCCCCAGTGGTGCCAGTGCACTCTCTGGACTCACTGCACTGCATCCCCAGTGGTGCCAGTGCACTCTCTGGAGTCACGGCACTGCATCCCCAGTGGTGCATGTGCACTCTCTGGACTCACCGGAGTGCATCCCCAGTGGTGCCAGCGCACTCTCTGGACTCACTGCACTGCATCCCCGGTGGTGCCAGTGCACTCCCTGGACTCACTGCACTGCATCCCCAGTGGTGCCAGTGCCCTCTGTGGACTCACTGCACTGCATCCCCAGTGATGCCAGTGCCCTCTGTGGACTCACTGCACTGCATCCCCAGTGGTGCCAGTGCACTCTCTGGAGTCACGGCACTGCATCCCCAGTGGTGCATGTGCACTCTCTGGACTCACTGCACTCCATCGCCATTGGTGCCAGAGCACTCTCTGGACTCACTGCACTGCATCCCCATTGGTGCCAGTACACTCTCTGGACTCACTGCACTGCATCTCCAGTGGTGCCAGTGCACTCTCTGGACTCACTGCACTGCATCCCCAGTGGTGCCAGTGCACTCTCTGGACTCACTGCACTGCATCCCCAGTGCTGCCAATGGACTCTCTGGACCCACTGCACTGAATTCCCAGTGGTGCCAGTGCACTCTCTGGACTCACTGCACTGCATCCCCAGTGGTGCCAGTGCACTCTCTGGACTCACTGCACTGCATCCCCAGTGGTGCCAGTGCACCATCTGGACTCACTGCACTGCATCCCCATTGGTGCCAGTACACTCTCTGGACTCACTGCACTGCATCTCCAGTGGTGCCAGTGCACTCTCTGGACTCACTGCACTGCATCCCCAGTGGTGCCAGTGCACTCTCTGGACTCACTGCACTGCATCCCCAGTGCTGCCAGTGGACTCTCTGGACCCACTGCACTGAATTCCCAGTGGTGCCAGTGCACTCTCTGGACTCACTGCACTGCATCCCCAGTGGTGCCAGTGCACTCTCTGGACTCACGGCACTGCATCCCCGGTGGTGCCAGTGCACTCTCTGGACTCACTGCACTGCACCCCCAGTGGTGCCAGTGCGCTCTCTGGACTCACCAGGGTGCATCCCCAGTGGTGCCAGTGCACTCTCTGCACTCACCGGGGTGCATCCCCAGTGGTGCCACTGCACTCTCTGGACTCACGGCACTGCATCCCCATTGGTGCCAGTGCACTCTCTGGACTCACTGCACTGCATCCCCAGTGGTGCCAGTGCACTCTCTGGACTCACTGCACTGCATCCCCAGTGGTGCCAGTGCCCTCTGTGGACTCACTGCACTGCATCCCCAGTGGGGCCAGTGTACTCTCTGGACTCACTGCACTGCATCCCCAGTGGTGCCAGTGCACTCTCTAGACTCACTGCACTGCATCCCCAGGGGTGCCAGTGCACTCCCTGTACTCACGGCACTGCATCACCGGTGGTGCCAGTGCACTCTCTGGACTCACTGCACTCCATCCCCAGTGGTGCCAGTGCACTCTCTGGACTCACCGGGGTGCATCCCCAGTGGTGCCAGTGCACTCTCTGGACTCACTGCGCTGCATCCCCAGTGGTGCCAGTGCACTCTCTGGACTCACGGCACTGCATCCCCAGTGGTGCCAGTGCACTCTCTGCACTCACTGACCTGCATCCCCAGTGGTGCCAGTGCACTCTCTTGAGTCACTGCACTGCATCCCCAGTGGTGCCAGTGCACTCTCTGTACCCACTGCACTAAATTCCCAGAGGTGCCAGTGCACTCTCTGGACTCACTGCACTGCATCCCCAGTGGTGCCAGTGCACTCTCTGGACTCAGCGGGGTGCATCCCCAGTGGTGCCAGTGCACTCTCTGGACTCACTGCACTGCTTCCCCGTTGGTGCCAGTGCACTCTCTGGACTCACTGCACTGCATCCCCAGTGGTGCCAGTGCACTCTCTGGACTCACTGCACTGCATCCCCAGTGGTGCCAGTGCACTCTCTGGACTCACCGGGGTGCATCCCCAGTGGTGCCAGCGCACTCTCTGGACTCACTGCACTGCATCCCCGGTGGTGCCAGTGCACTCTCTGGACTCACTGCACTGCATCCCCAGTGGTGCCAGTGCACTCTCTGTACCCACTGCACTGAATTCCCAGTGGTGCCAGTGCACTCTCTAGACTCACTGCACTGCATCCCCAGGGGTGCCAGTGCACTCTCTGGACTCACGGCACTGCATCCCCAGTGGTGCCAGTGCACTCTCTGGACTCACTGCACTCCATCCCCAGTGGTGCCCGTGCACTCTCTGGACTCACCGGGGTGCATCCCCAGTGGTGCCAGTGCACTCTCTGGACTCACTGCACTGCATCCCCAGTGGTGCCAGTGCACTCTCTGGACTCACGGCACTGCATCCCCAGTGGTGCCAGTGCACTCTCTGGACTCACTGCACTGCATCCCCAGTGGTGCCAGTGCACTCTCTGCGCTCACTGACCTGCATTCCCAGTGGTGCCAGTGCACTCTCTTGAGTCACTGCACTGCATCCCCAGTGGTGCCAGTGCACTCTCTGTACCCACTGCACTGAATTCCCAGTGGTGCCAGTGCACTCTCTGGACTCACTGCACTGCATCCCCAGTGGTGCCAGTGCACTCTCTGGACTCACCGGGGTTCATCCCCAGTGGTGCCAGTGCACTCTCTGGACTCACTGCACTGCATCCCCAGTGGTGCCAGTGCACTCTCTGGAGTCACTGCACTGCATCCCCAGTGGTGCCAGTGCACTCTCTGGACTCACTGCACTGCATCCCCAGTGGTGCCAGTGCACTCTCTGGACTCACTACACTGCATCCCCAGTGGTGCAAGTGCACTCTCTGGACTCACGGCACTGCATCCCCAGTGGTGCCAGTGCACTCTCTGGAGTCACTGAACTGCATCCCCAGTGGTGCCAGTGCACACTGTGGACTCACGGCACTGCATCCCCAGTGGTGCCAGTGCACTCTCTGGACTCACGGCACTGCATCCCCAGTGGTGCCAGTGAACTCTCTGGACTCACTGCACTGCATCCCCAGTGGTGCCAGGGTACTCTCTGGACTCACTGCACTGCATCCCCAGTGGTGCCAGTGCACTCTCTGGACTCACTGCACTGCATCCCCACTGGTGCCAGTGCACTCTCTGGACTCACTGCACTGCATCCCCAGTGGTGCCAGGGCACTCTCTGGACTCACTGCACTGCATCCCCAGTGGTGCTAGTGCACTCTCTGGACTCACCGCAGTGCATCCCCAGTGGTGCAAGTGCACTCTCTGGACTCTCTGCAGTGTATCCCCAGTGGTGCCAGTGCACTCTCTGGACTCACTGCACTGCGTCCCCACTGGTGCCAGTGCACTCTCTGGACTCACGGCACTGCATCCCCAGTGGTGCCAGTGCACTCTCTGGACTCACTGCACTGCATCCCCAGTGGTGCCAGTGCACTCTCTGGACTCACTGCACTGCATCCCCAGGGGTGCCAGTGCACGCTCTGGACTCACTGCACTGCATTCCCCGTGGTGCCAGGGCACTCTCTATACTCACTGCACTGCATCCCCAGTGGTTCCAGTGCACTCTCTGGACTCACTGCAGTGCATCCCCAGTGGTGCCAGTGCACTCTCTGGACTCACTGCACTGCATCCCCAGTGCTGCCAGTGCACTCTTTGGACTCACTGGACTGAATTCCCGGTGGTGCCAGTGCACTCTCTGGACTCACAGCACTGCATCCCCAGTGGTGCCAATGCACTCTATGGAGTCACTGCACTGCATCCACAGGGGTGCCAGTGCACGCTCTGGACTCACTGCACTGCATCCCCAGTGGTGCCAGTGCACTCTCTGGACTCATTAATGACAATCCCCAGTGGTGCCAGTGCACTCTCTGTACTCACTGCACTGCATCCCCAGTGGTGCCAGTGCACTCTCTGGACTCACTGCACTGCATTCCCAGTGGTGCCAGTGCCCTCTGTGGACTCACTGCACTGCATCCCCAGTGGTGCCAGTGCACTCTCTGGACTCACTGCAGTGCATCCCCAGTGGTGCCAGTGCACTCTCTGGACTCACTGCACTGCATCCCCAGTGGTGCCGGGGCTCTCTCTGGACTCACTGCACTGCATCCCCAGTGGTGCCAGTGCCCTCTGTGGACTCACTGCACTACATCCCCAGTGGGGCCAGTGCACTCTCTGCACTCACTGCACTGCATCCCCAGTGGTGCCAGTGCACTCTCTGGACTCACTGCCCTGCATCCCCAGTGGTGCCAGTGCACTCTCTTGAGTCACTGCACTGCATCCCCAGTGGTGCCAGTGCACTCTCTGGACTCACTGCACTGCATCCCCTGTGGTGCCAGTGCACTCTCTGGACTCACTGCACTGCATCCCCAATCGTACCAGTGCAATCTCTGGTCTCACTGCAGTGCATCCCCAGTGGTGCCAGTGCACTCTCTGGACTCATTAATGACCATCCCCAGTGGTGCCAGTGCACTCTCTGTACTCACTGCACTGCATCCCCATTGGTGCCAGTGCACTCTCTGGACTCATTAATGACCATCCCCAGTGGTGCCAGTGCACTCTCTGTACTCACTGCACTGCATCCCCAGTGGTGCCAGTGCACTCTCTGGACTCACTGCACTGCATTCCCAGTGGTGCCAGTGCCCTCTGTGGACTCACTGCACTGCATCCCCAGTGGTGCCAGTGCACTCTCTGGACTCACTGCACTGCATCCCCAGTGGTGCCAGTGCACTCTCTGGACTTGCCGGGGTGCATCCCCAGTGGTGCCAGTGCACTCTCTGGACTCACTGAAGTGCATCCCCACTGGTGCCCGTGCACTCTCTGGACTCACTGCACTGCACCCCCAGTGGTGCCAGTGCACTCTCTGGACTCACAGCACTGCATCCCCACTGGTGCCAGTGCACTCTCTGGACTCACTGCACTGCATCCCCAGTGGTGCCAGTGCACACTCTGGACTCACGGCACTGCATCCCCAGTGGTGCTAGTGCACTCTCTGGACCAACGGCACTGCATCCCCAGTGGTGCCAGTGCACTCTCTGGACTCACTGCACTGCATCCCCAGTGGTGCCAGGGTACTCTCTGGACTCACTGCACTGCACCCCCAGTGGTGCCAAGGCACTCTCTGGACTCACTGCACTGCATTGCCATTGGTGCCAGTGCACTCTCTGGACTCATTGCAGTGCATTACCAATGGTGCCAGTGCACTCTCTGGACTCACGGCACTGCATCCCCAGTGGTGCCAGTGCGCTCTCTGGACTCACCGCACTGCATCCCCAGTGGTGCCAGTGCACTCTATGAACTCACTGCAGTGCATCCCCAGTGGTGCCAGTGCACTCTCTGGATTCATTTCACTGCATCCCCAGTGGTGCCAGTGCACTCTCTGGACTCACTGCACTGCATCCCCAGTGGTGCCAGTGCACTCTCTGGACTCACTGCACTGCATCCCCAGTGGTGCCAGTGCACTCTCTGGACTCACTGCACTGCATCCCAGGTGGTCCCAGTGCACTCTCTGGACTCACTGCACTGCATCTCCAGCGGGGCCAGTGCACTCTCTGGACTCACTGCACTGCATCCCCAGTGGTGCCAGTGCACTCTCTGGACTCACTGCACTGCATCCCCTGTGGTGCCAGTGCACTCTCTGGACTCACTGCACTGCATCACCAGTGATGCCAGTGCACTCTCTGGACTCACTGCACTGCACCGCCAGTGGTGCCAGTGCACTCTCTGGACTCACTGCACTGCATCCACAGTGGTGCCCGTGCACTCTCTGGTTCACTGCACTGCATCCGCAGGGGTGCCCGTGCACTCTCTGGACTCACTGCAGTGCATCCGCAGTGGTGCCAGTGCACTCTCTGGACTCACTGCACTGCATCCCCAGTGGTGCCAGTGCACTCTCTGGACTCACTGCACTGCATCCCCATTGGTGCCAGTACACTCTCTGGACTCACTGCACTGCACCCCCAGTGGTGGCACTGCACTCTCTGGACTCACTGCACTGCATCCCCAGTGGTGCCAGTGCACTCTCTGGACTCACGGCACTGGATCCCCGGTGGTGCCAGTGCACTCTCTGGACTCACTGCACTGCATCCCCAGTGGTGCCAGTGCACTCTCTGGACTCACTGCACTGCATCCCCAGTGGTGCCAGTGCACTCTCTGGACTCACCGGGGTGCATCCCCAGTGGTGCCAGCGCACTCTCTGGACTCACTGCACTGCATCACCAGTGGTGCCAGTGCACTCTCTGGACTCACTGCACTGCATCCCCAGTGGTGCCAGTGCACTCTCTGTACCCACTGCACTGAATTCCCAGTGGTGCCAGTGCACTCTCTGGACTCACTGCACTGCATCCCCAGTGGTGCCGGTGCACTCTCTGGACTCACGGCACTGCATCCCCAGTGGTGCCAGTGCACTCTCTGGACTCACTGCACTGCATCCCCACTGGTGCTAGTGCACTCTCTGCACTCACTGACCTGCATTCCCAGTGGTGCCAGTGCACTCTCTTGAGTCACTGCACTGCATCCCCAGTGGTGCCAGTGCACTCTCTGTACCCACTGCACTGAATTCCCAGTGGTGCCAGTGCACTCTCTGGACTCACTGCACTGCATCCCCAGTGGTGCCAGTGCACTCTCTGGACTCACCGGGGTGCATCCCCAGTGGTGCCAGTGCACTCTCTGGACTCACTGCACTGCATCCCCAGTGGTGCCAGTGCACTCTCTGGAGTCACTGCACTGCATACCCAGTGGTGCCAGTGCACTCTCTGGACTCACTGCACTGCATCCCCAGTGGTGCCAGTGCACTCTCTGGACTCACTACACTGCATCCCCAGTGGTGCAAGTGCACTCTCTGGACTCACGGCACTGCATCCCCAGTGGTGCCAGTGCACTCTCTGGAGTCACTGAACTGCATCCCCAGTGGTGCCAGTGCACACTGTGGACTCACGGCACTGCATCCCCAGTGGTGCCAGTGCACTCTCTGGACTCACGGCACTGCATCCCCAGTGGTGCCAGTGCACTCTCTGGACTCACTGCACTGCATCCCCAGTGCTGCCAGGGTACTCTCTGGACTCACTGCACTGCATACCCAGTGGTGCCAGTGCACTCTCTGGACTCACTGCACTGCATCCCTAGTGGTGCCAGTGCACTCTCTGGACTCACTGCACTGCATCCCCAGTGGTGCCAGGGCACTCTCTGGACTCACTGCACTGCATCCCCAGTGGTGCTAGTGCACTCTCTGGACTCACCGCACTGCATCCCCAGTGGTGCAAGTGCACTCTCTGGACTCTCTGCAGTGTATCCCCAGTGGTGCCAGTGCACTCTCTGGACTCACTGCACTGCGTCCCCACTGGTGCCAGTGCACTCTCTGGACTCACGGCACTGCATCCCCAGTGGTGCCAGTGCACTCTCTGGACTCACTGCACTGCATCCCCAGTGGTGCCAGTGCACTCTCTGGACTCACTGCACTGCATTCCCAGTGGTGCCAGTGCCCTCTGTGGACTCACTGCACTGCATCCCCAGTGGTGCCAGTGCACTCTCTGGACTCACTGCAGTGCATCCCCAGTGGTGCCAGTGCACTCTCTGGACTCACTGCACTGCATCCCCAGTGGTGCCGGGGCACTCTCTGGACTCACTGCACTGCATCCCCAGTGGTGCCAGTGCCCTCTGTGGACTCACTGCACTACATCCCCAGTGGGGCCAGTGCACTCTCTGCACTCACTGCACTGCATCCCCAGTGGTGCCAGTGCACTCTCTGGACTCACTGCCCTGCATCCCCAGTGGTGCCAGTGCACTCTCTTGAGTCACTGCACTGCATCCCCAGTGGTGCCAGTGCACTCTCTGGACTCACTGCAGTGCATCCCCAGTGGTGCCAGTGCACTCTCTGGACTCACTGCACTGCATCCCCAATCGTACCAGTGCAATCTCTGGTCTCACTGCAGTGCATCCCCAGTGGTGCCAGTGCACTCTCTGGACTCACTGCACTGCATCCCCAGTGGTGCCAGTGCACTCTCTGGACTTGCCGGGGTGCATCCCCAGTGGTGCCAGTGCACTCTCTGGACTCACCGGGGTGCATCCCCAGTCGTGCCAGTGCACTCTGTGGACTCACTGCACTGCATCCCCAGTGGTGCCAGTGCACTCTCTGGACTCATTGCACTGCATCCCCAATGGTGCCAGTGCACTCTCTGGACTCACGGCACTGCATCCCCAGTGGTGCCAGTGCACTCTCTGGACTCACTGCACTGCATCCACAGTGGTGCCAGTGCACTCTCTGGACTCACTGCACTGCATCCCCAGTGGTGCCAGGGCACTCTCTGGACTCACTGCACTGCATCCCCAGTGGTGCCAGTGACCTCTCTGGACTCAGTGCAGTGCATTCCCAGTGGTGCCAGTGCACTCTCTGGACTCACCGGGGTGCATCCCCAATAGTGCCAGTGCCCTCTCTGGACTCACTGCAGTGCATCCCCAGTGGTGCCAGTGCGCTCTCTGGACTCACCGCACTGCATCCCCAGTGGTGCCAGTGCACTCTATGAACTCACTGCAGTGCATCCCCACTGGTGCCAGTGCACTCTCTGGACTCATTTCACTGCATCCCCAGTGGTGCCAGTGCACTCTCTGGACTCACTGCACTGCATCCCCAGTGGTGCCAGTGCACTCTCTGGACTCACTGCACTGCATCCCCAGTGGTGCCAGTGCACTCTCTGAGCTCACTGCACTGCATCCCCAGTGGTGCCAGTGCACTCTCTGGACTCACTGCACTGCATCCCCAGTGGTGCCAGTGCACTCTCTGGACTCACTGCACTGCATCCCCAATGGTGCCAGTGCACTCTTTGGACTCACTGCACTGCATCCCCAGTGGTGCCACTGCACTCTCTGGACTCACTGCACTGCATCCCCAGTGGTGCCGGGGCACTCTCTGGACTCACTGCACTGCATCCCCAGTGGTGCCAGTGAACTCTCTGGACTCACTGCACTGCATCCCCAGTGGTGCCAGTGCACTCTCTTGAGTCGCTGCACTGCATCCCCAGTGGTGCCAGTGCACTCTCTGGACTCACGGCAGTGCATCCCCAGTGGTGCCAGTGCACTCTCTGGACTCACTGAAGTGCATCCCCACTGGTGCCCGTGCACTCTCTGGACTCACTGCACTGCACCCCCAGTGGTGCCAGTGCACTCTCTGGACTCACAGCACTGCATCCCCACTGGTGCCAGTGCACTCTCTGGACTCACTGCACTGCATCCCCAGTGGTGCCAGTGGACACTCTGGACTCACGGCACTGCATCCCCAGTGGTGCTAGTGCACTCTCTGGACCAACGGCACTGCATCCCCAGTGGTGCCAGTGCACTCTCTGGACTCACTGCACTGCATCCCCAGTGGTGCCAGGGTACTCTCTGGACTCACTGCACTGCATCCCCAGTGGTGCCAAGGCACTCTCTGGACTCACTGCACTGCATTGCCATTGGTGCCAGTGCACTCTCTGGACTCATTGCAGTGCATTACCAATGGTGCCAGTGCACTCTCTGGACTCACGGCACTGCATCCCCAGTGGTGCCAGTGCACTCTTTGGAATCACTGCAGTGCATCCCCAGTGGTGCCAGTGCACTCTCTGGACTCACTGCAGTGCATCCCCAGTGGTGCCACTGCACTCTCTGGACTCACTGCACTGCATCCCCAGTGGTGCCAGTGCACTCTCTGGACTCACTGCACTGCATCCCCAGTGGTGCCAGGGTACTCTCTGGACTCACTGCACTGCACCCCCAGTGGTGCCAAGGCACTCTCTGGACTCACTGCACTGCATTGCCATTGGTGCCAGTGCACTCTCTGGACTCATTGCAGTGCATTACCAATGGTGCCAGTGCACTCTCTGGACTCACGGCACTGCATCCCCAGTGGTGCCAGTGCGCTCTCTGGACTCACCGCACTGCATCCCCAGTGGTGCCAGTGCACTCTCTGTAATCACTGCACTGCATCCCCAGTGGTGCCAGTGCACTCTCTGGACTCACTGCACTGCATTCCCAGTGGTGCCAGTGCCCTCTGTGGACTCACTGCACTGCATCCCCAGTGGTGCCAGTGCACTCTCTGGACTCACTGCAGTGCATCCCCAGTGGTGCCAGTGCACTCTCTGGACTCACTGCACTGCATCCCCAGTGGTGCCGGGGCACTCTCTGGACTCACTGCACTGCATCCCCAGTGGTGCCAGTGCCCTCTGTGGACTCACTGCACTACATCCCCAGTGGGGCCAGTGCACTCTCTGCACTCACTGCACTGCATCCCCAGTGGTGCCAGTGCACTCTCTGGACTCACTGCCCTGCATCCCCAGTGGTGCCAGTGCACTCTCTTGAGTCACTGCACTGCATCCCCAGTGGTGCCAGTGCACTCTCTGGACTCACTGCACTGCATCCCCTGTGGTGCCAGTGCACTCTCTGGACTCACTGCACTGCATCCCCAATCGTACCAGTGCAATCTCTGGTCTCACTGCAGTGCATCCCCAGTGGTGCCAGTGCACTCTCTGGACTCACTGCACTGCATCCCCAGTGGTGCCAGTGCACTCTCTGGACTTGCCGGGGTGCATCCCCAGTGGTGCCAGTGCACTCTCTGGACTCACCGGGGTGCATCCCCAGTCGTGCCAGTGCACTCTGTGGACTCACAGCACTGCATCCCCAGTGGTGCCAGTGCACTCTCTGGACTCATTGCACTGCATCCCCAATGGTGCCAGTGCACTCTCTGGACTCACTGCACTGCATCCACAGTGGTGCCAGTGCACTCTCTGGACTCACTGCACTGCATCCCCAGTGGTGCCAGGGCACTCTCTGGACTCACTGCACTGCATCCCCAGTGGTGCCAGTGACCTCTCTGGACTCAGTGCAGTGCATTCCCAGTGGTGCCAGTGCACTCTCTGGACTCACGGGGGTGCATCCCCAATAGTGCCAGTGCCCTCTCTGGACTCACTGCAGTGCATCCCCAGTGGTGCCAGTGCGCTCTCTGGACTCACCGCACTGCATCCCCAGTGGTGCCAGTGCACTCTATGAACTCACTGCAGTGCATCCCCACTGGTGCCAGTGCACTCTCTGGACTCATTTCACTGCATCCCCAGTGGTGCCAGTGCACTCCCTGGACTCACTGCACTGCATCCCCAGTGGTGCCAGTACACTCTCTGGACTCACTGCACTGCATCCCCAGTGGTGCCAGTGCACTCTCTGGACTCACTGCACTGCATCCCCAGTGGTGCCAGTGCACTCTCTGGACTCACTGCACTGCATCCCCAGTGGTGCCAGTGCACTCTCTTGAGTCACTGCACTGCATCCCCAGTGGTGCCAGTGCACTCTCTGGACTCACGGCAGTGCATCCCCAGTGGTGCCAGTGCACTCTCTGGACTCACTGAAGTGCATCCCCACTGGTGCCCGTGCACTCTCTGGACTCACTGCACTGCACCCCCAGTGGTGCCAGTGCACTCTCAGGACTCACAGCACTGCATCCCCAGTGGTGCCAGTGCACTCTCTGGACTCACTGCACTGCATCCCCAGTGGTGCCAGTGCACACTCTGGACTCACGGCACTGCATCCCCAGTGGTGCTCGTGCACTCTCTGGACCAACGGCACTGCATCCCCAGTGGTGCCAGTGCACTCTCTGGACTCACTGCACTGCATCCCCAGTGGTGCCAGGGTACTCTCTGGACTCACTGCACTGCATCCCCAGTGGTGCCAAGGCACTCTCTGGACTCACTGCACTGCATTGCCATTGGTGCCAGTGCACTCTCTGGACTCATTGCAGTGCATTACCAATGGTGCCAGTGCACTCTCTGGACTCACGGCACTGCATCCCCAGTGGTGCCAGTGCACTCTTTGGAATCACTGCAGTGCATCCCCAGTGGTGCCAGTGCACTCTCTGGACTCACTGCAGTGCATCCCCAGTGGTGCCACTGCACTCTCTGGACTCACTGCACTGCATCCCCAGTGGTGCCAGTGCACTCTCTGGACTCACCGGGGTGCATCCCCAGTGGTGCCAGTGCACTCTCTGCACTCACTGCACAGCATCCCCAGAGGTGCCAGTGCACTCTCTGGACTCACTGCACTGCATCCCCAGTGGTGCCAGTGCACTCTCTGGACTCACTGCACTGCATCCCAGGTGGTCCCAGTGCACTCTCTGGACTCACTGCACTGCATCTCCAGTGGTGCCAGTGCACTCTCTGGACTCACTGCACTGCATCCCCAGTGGTGCCAGTGCACTCTCTGGACTCACTGCACTGCATCCCCTGTGGTGCCAGTGCACTCTCTGGACTCACTGCACTGCATCCCCAATCGTACCAGTGCAATCTCTGGTCTCACTGCAGTGCATCCCCAGTGGTGCCAGTGCACTCTCTGGACTCACTGCACTGCATCCCCAGTGGTGCCAGTGCACTCTCTGGACTTGCCGGGTTGCATCCCCAGTGGTGCCAGTGCACTCTCTGGACTCACCGGGGTGCATCTCCAGTCGTGCCAGTGCACTCTGTGGACTCACTGCACTGCATCACCAGTGGTGCCAGTGCACTCTCTGGACTCATTGCACTGCATCCCCAATGGTGCCAGTGCACTCTCTGGACTCACGGCACTGCATCCCCAGTGGTGCCAGTGCACTCTCTGGACTCACTGCACTGCATCCCCAGTGGTGCCAGTGCACTCTCTGGACTCACTGCACTGCATCCCCAGTGGTGCCAGGGCACTCTCTGGACTCACTGCACTGCATCCCCAGTGGTGCCAGTGACCTCTCTGGACTCAGTGCAGTGCATTCCCAGTGGTGCCAGTGCACTCTCTGGACTCACCGGGGTGCATCCCCAATAGTGCCAGTGTCCTCTCTGGACTCACTGCAGTGCATCCCCAGTGGTGCCAGTGCGCTCTCTGGACTCACCGCACTGCATCCCCAGTGGTGCCAGTGCACTCTATGAACTCACTGCAGTGCATATCCACTGGTGCCAGTGCACTCTCTGGACTCATTTCACTGCATCCCCAGTGGTGCCAGTGCACTCTCTGGACTCACTGCACTGCATCCCCAGTGGTGCCAGTGCACTCTCTGGACTCACTGCACTGCATCCCCAGTGGTGCCAGTGCACTCTCTGAGCTCACTGCACTGCATCCCCAGTGGTGCCAGTGCACTCTCTGGACTCACTGCACTGCATCCCCAGTGGTGACAGTGCACTCTCTGGACTCACTGCACTGCATCCCCAATGGTGCCAGTGCACTCTTTGGACTCACTGCACTGCATCCCCAGTGGTGCCACTGCACTCTCTGGACTCACTGCACTGCATCCCCAGTGGTGCCGGGGCACTCTCTGGACTCACTGCACTGCATCCCCAGTGGTGCCAGTGAACTCTCTGGACTCACGGCAGTGCATCCCCAGTGGTGCCAGTGCACTCTCTGGACTCACTGAAGTGCATCCCCACTGGTGCCCGTGCACTCTCTGGACTCACTGCACTGCACCCCCAGTGGTGCCAGTGCACTCTCTGGACTCACAGCACTGCACCCCCAGTGGTGCCAGTGCACTCTCTGGACTCACAGCACTGCATCCCCACTGGTGCCAGTGCACTCTCTGGACTCACTGCACTGCATCCCCACTGGTGCCAGTGCACACTCTGGACTCACGGCACTGCATCCCCAGTGGTGCTAGTGCACTCTCTGGACCAACGGCACTGCATCCCCAGTGGTGCCAGTGCACTCTCTGGACTCACTGCACTGCATCCCCAGTGGTGCCAGGGTACTCTCTGGACTCACTGCACTGCATCCCCAGTGGTGCCAAGGCACTCTCTGGACTCACTGCACTGCATTGCCATTGGTGCCAGTGCACTCTCTGGACTCATTGCAGTGCATTACCAATGGTGCCAGTGCACTCTCTGGACTCACGGCACTGCATCCCCAGTGGTGCCAGTGCACTCTTTGGAATCACTGCAGTGCATCCCCAGTGGTGCCTGTGCACTCTCTGGACTCACTGCAGTGCATCCCCAGTGGTGCCACTGCACTCTCTGGACTCACTGCACTGCATCCCCAGTGGTGCCAGTGCACTCTCTGGACTCACCGGGGTGCATCCCCAGTGGTGCCAGTGCACTCTCTGCACTCACTGCACAGCATCCCCAGAGGTGCCAGTGCACTCTCTGGACTCACTGCACTGCATCCCCAGTGGTGCCAGTGCACTCTCTGGACTCACTGCACTGCATCCCAGGTGGTCCCAGTGCACTCTCTGGACTCACTGCACTGCATCTCCAGCGGGGCCAGTGCACTCTCTGGACTCACTGCACTGCATCCCCAGTGGTGCCAGTGCACTCTCTGGACTCACTGCACTGCATCCCCTGTGGTGCGAGTGCAGTCTCTGGCGTCACTGCACTGCATCCCCAGTGATGCCAGTGCACTCTCTGGACTCACTGCACTGCACCGCCAGTGGTGCCAGTGCACTCTCTGGACTCACTGCACTGCATCCACAGTGGTGCCCGTGCACTCTCTGGTTCACTGCACTGCATCCGCAGGGGTGCCCGTGAACTCTCTGGACTCACTGCACTGCATCCCCAGTGGTGCCAGTGCACTCTCTGGACTCACTGCACTGCATCCCCAGGGGTGCCAGTGCACTCTCTGCACTTACTACCGTGCATCACCAGTGGTGCCAGTGCACTCTCTGGACTCACCGGGGTGCATCCCCAGTGGTGCCACTGCACTCTCTGGACTCTCTGCAGTGCATCCCCAGTGGTGCCAGTGCACTCTCTGGACACACTGCACTGCATCCCCAGTGGTGCCAGTGCACTCTCTTGACTCACGGCACTGCATCCCCGGTGGTGCCAGTGCACTCTCTGGACTCACTGCACTCCATCCCCAGTGGTGCCAGTGCACTCTCTGGACTCTCCGGGGTGCATCCCCAGTGGTGCCAGTGCACTCTCTGGACTCACGGCACTGCATCCCCAGTGGTGCCAGTGCACTCTCTGGACTCACCGGGGTGCATCCCCAGTGGTGCCAGCGCACTCTCTGGACTCACGGCACTGCATCCCCAGTGGTGCCAGTGCACTCTCTGGACTCACGGCACTGCATCCCCAGTGGTGCCAGTGCACTCTCTGGACTCACTGCAGTGCATCCCCAGTGGTGCCAGTGCACTCTCTGGACTCACTGCACTGCATCCCCAGTGTTGCCAGTGCCCTCTGTGGACTCACTGCACTGCATCCCCAGTGGGGCCAGTGCACTCTCTGGACTCACTGCAGTGCATCCCCAGTGGTGCCAGTGCACTCTCTGGACTCACTGCACTGCATCCCCACTGGTGCCAGTGCACTCTCTGGACTCACTGCACTGCATCCCCAGTGGTGCCAGTGCACTCTCTGGACTCACTGCACTGCATCCCCAGTGGTGCCAGTGCAATCTCTGGACTCACTACACTGCATCCCCGGAGGTGCCAGTGCACTCTTTGGACTCACTGCACTCCGTCCCCAGTGGTGCCAGTGCACTCTCTGGACTCACTGCACTGCATCCCCAGTGGTGCCAGTGCACTCTCTGGACTCACTGCACTGCATCCCCAGTGGTGCCAGTGCACTCTCTGGACTCACTGCACTGCATCCCCAGTGGTGCCAGTGCCCTCTGTGGACTCACTGCACTGCATCCCCAGTGGGGACAGTGCACTCTCTGGACTCACTGCAGTGCATCCCCAGTGGTGCCAGTGCACTCTCTGGACTCACTGCACTGCATCCCCACTGGTGCCAGTGCACTCTCTGGACTCACTGCAGTGCATCCCCAGTGGAGCCAGTGGACCTTCTGGACTCACTGCACTGCATCCCCAGTGGTGCCAGTGCACTCTCTGGACTCACTGCACTGCATCCCTAGTGGTGCCAGTGCAATCTCTGGACTCACTGCAGTGCATCCCCAGTGGTGCCAGTGCACTCTCTGGACTCACTGCACTGCATCCCCAGTGGTGCCAGTGCACTCTCTGGACTCACTGCACTGCATCCCCAGTGGTGCCAGTGCACTCTCTGGACTCACTGCAGTGCATCCCCAGTGGTACCAGTGCACTCTCTGGACTCACCGGGGTGCATCCCCAGTGGTGCCATTGCACCCTCTGGAGTCACTGCACTGCATCCCCAGTGGTGCCAGTGCACTCTCTGGACTCACCGGGATGCATCCCCAGTGGTGCCAGTGCACTCTCTGGACTCACTGCACTGCATCCCCAGTGGTGCCAGTGCACTCTCTGGACTCACGGCACTGCATCCCCAGTGGTGCCAGTGCACTCTCTGGACTCACTGCACTGCATCCCCAGTGGTGCCAGTGCACTCTCTGGACTCACTGCACTGCATCCCCAGTGGTGCCAGTGCACTCTCTGTACCCACTGCACTGAATTCCCAGTGGTGCCAGTGCACTATCTAGACTCATTGCACTGCATCCCCAGGGGTGCCAGTGCACTCTCTGGACTCACGGCACTGCATCCCCGGTGGTGCCAGTGTACTCTCTGGACTCACTGCACTCCATCCCCAGTGGTGCCAGTGCACTCTCTGGACTCTCCGGGGTGCATCCCCAGTGGTGCCAGTGCACTCTCTGGACTCACGGCACTGCATCCCCAGTGGTGCCAGTGCACTCTCTGGACTCACCGGGGTGCATCCCCAGTGGTGCCAGCGCACTCTCTGGACTCACGGCACTGCATCCCCAGTGGTGCCAGTGCACTCTCTGGACTCACGGCACTGCATCCCCAGTGGTGCCAGTGCACTCTCTGGACTCACTGCAGTGCATCCCCAGTGGTGCCAGTGCACTCTCTGTACCCACTGCACTGAATTCCCAGTGGTGCCAGTGCACTCTCTAGACTCACTGCACTACATCAACCAGAGGTGCCAGTGCACTCTCTGGACTCACTGCACTGCATCCCCGGAGGTGCCAGTGCACTCTTTGGACTCACTGCACTCCATCCCCAGTGGTGCCAGTGCACTCTCTGGACTCACTGCACTGCATCCCCAGTGGTGCCAGTGCACTCTCTGGACTCACTGCACTGCATCCCCAGTGGTGCCAGTGCACTCTCTGGACTCATTGCACTGCATCCCCATTGGTGCCAGTGCACTCTCTGCACTCACTGCACTGCATCCCCAGTGGTGCCAGTGCCCTCTGTGGACTCACTGCACTGCATCCCCAGTGGGGCCAGTGTACTCTCTGGACTCACTGCAGTGCATCCCCAGTGGTGCCAGTGCACTCTCTGGACTCACTGCACTGCATCCCCAGTGGTGCCAGTGCACTCTCTGGACTCACTGCAGTGCATCCCCAGTGGTACCAGTGCACTCTCTGGACTCACCGGGGTGCATCCCCAGTGGTGCCATTGCACTCTCTGGAGTCACTGCACTGCATCCCCAGTGGTGCCAGTGTACTCTCTGGACTCACCGGGGTGCATCCCCAGTGGTGCCAGTGCACTCTCTGGACTCACGGCACTGCATCCCCATTGGTGCCAGTGCACTCTCTGGACTCACTGCACTGCATCCCCAGTGGTGCCAGTGCACTCCCTGGACTCACTGCACTGCATCCCCAGTGGTGCCAGTGCACTCTCTGGACTCACTGCACTGCATCCCCAGTGGTGCCAGTGCACTCTCTGGACTCACTGCAGTGCATCCCCAGTGGTACCAGTGTACTCTCTGGACTCACTGCAATGCATCCCCAGTGGTGCCAGTGCACTCTCTGGACTCACGGCACTGCATCCCCAGTGGTGCCAGTGCCCTCTGTGGACTCACTGCACTGCATCCCCAGTGGGGCCAGTGGACCTTCTGGACTCACTGCAGTGCATCCCCAGTGGTGCCAGTGCCCTCTCTGGACTCACTGCACTGCATCCCCAATCGTACCAGTGCACTCTCTGGACTCACTGCACTGCATCCCCAGTGGTGCCAGTGCACTCTCTGGACTCACTGCACTGCATCCCCAGTGGTGCCAGTGCAATCTCTGGTCTCACTGCAGTGCATACCTAGTGGTGCCAGTGCACTCTCTGGACTCACTGCACTGCATCCCCAGTGGTGCCAGTGCACTCTCTGGACTCACTGCACTGCATCCCCAGTGGTGCCAGTGCACTCTCTGGACTCACTGCAGTGCATCCCCAGTGGTGCCAGTGCACTCTCTGGACTCACCGGGGTGCATCCCCAGTGGTGCCAGCGCACTCTCTGGACTCACTGCACTGCATCCCCAGTGGTGCCAGTGCACTCTCTGGACTCACTGCACTGCATCCCCAGTGGTGCCAGTGCACTCTCTGGAGTCACTGCACTGCATCCCCAGTGGTGCCAGTGCACTCTCTGTACCCACTGCACTGAATTCCCAGTGGTGCCAGTGCACTCTCTAGACTCACTGCACTGCATCCCCAGGGGTGCCAGTGCACTCTCTGGACTCACGGAATTGCATCCCCGGTGGTGCCAGTGCACTCTCTGGACTCACTGCCCTGCATCCCCAGTGGTGCCAGTGCACTCTCTTGAGTCACTGCACTGCATCCCCAGTGGTGCCAGTGCACTCTCTGGACTCACTGCACTGCATCCCCTGTGGTGCCAGTGCACTCTCTGGACTCACTGCACTGCATCCCCAATCGTACCAGTGCAATCTCTGGTCTCACTGCAGTGCATCCCCAGTGGTGCCAGTGCACTCTCTGGACTCACTGCACTGCATCCCCAGTGGTGCCAGTGCACTCTCTGGACTTGCCGGGGTGCATCCCCAGTGGTGCCGGGGCACTCTCTGGACTCACCGGGGTGCATCCCCAGTCGTGCCAGTGCACTCTGTGGACTCACTGCACTGCATCCCCAGTGGTGCCAGTGCACTCTCTGGACTCACTGCACTGCATCCCCAATGGTGCCAGTGCACTCTCTGGACTCACGGCACTGCATCCCCAGTGGTGCCAGTGCACTCTCTGGACTCACTGCACTGCATCCACAGTGGTGCCAGTGCACTCTCTGGACTCACTGCACTGCATCCCCAGTGGTGCCAGGGCACTCTCTGGACTCACTGCACTGCATCCCCAGTGGTGCCAGTGACCTCTCTGGACTCAGTGCAGTGCATTCCCAGTGGTGCCAGTGCACTCTCTGGACTCACCGGGGTGCATCCCCAATAGTGCCAGTGCCCTCTCTGGACTCACTGCAGTGCATCCCCAGTGGTGCCAGTGCGCTCTCTGGACTCACCGCACTGCATCCCCAGTGGTGCCAGTGCACTCTATGAACTCACTGCAGTGCATCCCCACTGGTGCCAGTGCACTCTCTGGACTCATTTCACTGCATCCCCAGTGGTGCCAGTGCACTCTCTGGACTCACTGCACTGCATCCCCAGTGGTGCCAGTGCAATCTCTGGTCTCACTGCAGTGCATACCTAGTGGTGCCAGTGCACTCTCTGGACTCACTGCACTGCATCCCCAGTGGTGCCAGTGCACTCTCTGGACTCACTGCACTGCATCCCCAGTGGTGCCAGTGCACTCTCTGGACTCACTGCAGTGCATCCCCAGTGGTGCCAGTGCACTCTCTGGACTCACCGGGGTGCATCCCCAGTGGTGCCAGCGCACTCTCTGGACTCACTGCACTGCATCCCCAGTGGTGCCAGTGCACTCTCTGGACTCACTGCACTGCATCCCCAGTGGTGCCAGTGCACTCTCTGGACTCACTGCACTGCATCCCCAGTGGTGCCAGTGCACTCTCTGTACCCACTGCACTGAATTCCCAGTGGTTCCAGTGCACTCTCTAGACTCACTGCACTGCATCCCCAGGGGTGCCAGTGCACTCTCTGGACTCACGGAATTGCATCCCCGGTGGTGCCAGTGCACTCTCTGGACTCACTGCCCTGCATCCCCAGTGGTGCCAGTGCACTCTCTTGAGTCACTGCACTGCATCCCTGTGGTGCCAGTGCACTCTCTGGACTCACTGCACTGCATCCCCTGTGGTGCCAGTGCACTCTCTGGACTCACTGCACTGCATCCCCAATCGTACCAGTGCAATCTCTGGTCTCACTGCAGTGCATCCCCAGTGGTGCCAGTGCACTCTCTGGACTCACTGCACTGCATCCCCAGTGGTGCCAGTGCACTCTCTGGACTTGCCGGGGTGCATCCCCAGTGGTGCCAGTGCACTCTCTGGACTCACCGGGGTGCATCCCCAGTCGTGCCAGTGCACTCTGTGGACTCACTGCACTGCATCCCCAGTGGTGCCAGTGCACTCTCTGGACTCATTGCACTGCATCCCCAATGGTGCCAGTGCACTCTCTGGACTCACGGCACTGCATCCCCAGTGGTGCCAGTGCACTCTCTGGACTCACTGCACTGCATCCACAGTGGTGCCAGTGCACTCTCTGGACTCACTGCACTGCATCCCCAGTGGTGCCAGGGCACTCTCTGGACTCACTGCACTGCATCCCCAGTCCTGCCAGTGCACTCTCTGGACTCAGTGCAGTGCATTCCCAGTGGTGCCAGTGCACTCTCTGGACTCACCGGGGTGCATCCCCAATAGTGCCAGTGCCCTCTCTGGACTCACTGCAGTGCATCCCCAGTGGTGCCAGTGCGCTCTCTGGACTCACCGCACTGCATCCCCAGTGGTGCCAGTGCACTCTATGAACTCACTGCAGTGCATCCCCACTGGTGCCAGTGCACTCTCTGGACTCATTTCACTGCATCCCCAGTGGTCCCAGTGCACTCTCTGGACTCACTGCACTGCATCCCCAGTGGTGCCAGTGCACTCTCTGGACTCACTGCACTGCATCCCCAGTGGTGCCAGTGCACTCTCTGAGCTCACTGCACTGCATCCCCAGTGGTGCCAGTGCACTCTCTGGACTCACTGCACTGCATCCCCAGTGGTGCCAGTGCACTCTCTGGACTCACTGCACTGCATCCCCAATGGTGCCAGTGCACTCTTTGGACTCACTGCACTGCATCCCCAGTGGTGCCACTGCACTCTCTGGACTCACTGCACTGCATCCCCAGTGGTGCCGGGGCACTCTCTGGACTCACTGCACTGCATCCCCAGTGGTGCCAG
Source organism: Anser anser (assembly GCF_964211835.1). Lineage (NCBI taxonomy): Eukaryota > Metazoa > Chordata > Aves > Anseriformes > Anatidae > Anser > Anser anser. The sequence continues at coordinate 653,882 of NW_028153982.1, forward strand.
TGAACTCTCTGGACTCACTGCACTGCATCCCCAGTGGTGCCAGTGCACTCTCTTGAGTCACTGCACTGCATCCCCAGTGGTGCCAGTGCACTCTCTGGACTCACGGCAGTGCATCCCCAGTGGTGCCAGTGCACTCTCTGGACTCACTGAAGTGCATCCCCACTGGTGCCCGTGCACTCTCTGGACTCACTGCACTGCACCCCCAGTGGTGCCAGTGCACTCTCTGGACTCACAGCACTGCATCCCCACTGGTGCCAGTGCACTCTCTGGACTCACTGCACTGCATCCCCAGTGGTGCCAGTGCACTCTCTGGACTCACGGCACTGCATCCCCAGTGGTGCTAGTGCACTCTCTGGACCAACGGCACTGCATCCCCACTGGTGCCAGTGCACTCTCTGGACTCACTGCACTGCATCCCCAGTGGTGCCAGGGTACTCTCTGGACTCACTGCACTGCATCCCCAGTGGTGCCAAGGCACTCTCTGGACTCACTGCACTGCATTGCCATTGGTGCCAGTGCACTCTCTGGACTCATTGCAGTGCATTACCAATGGTGCCAGTGCACTCTCTGGACTCACGGCACTGCATCCCCAGTGGTGCCAGTGCACTCTTTGGAATCACTGCAGTGCATCCCCAGTGGTGCCAGTGCACTCTCTGGACTCACTGCAGTGCATCCCCAGTGGTGCCACTGCACTCTCTGGACTCACTGCACTGCATCCCCAATGGTGCCAGTGCACTCTCTGGACTCACCGGGGTGCATCCCCAGTGGTGCCAGTGCACTCTCTGCACTCACTGCACAGCATCCCCAGAGGTGCCAGTGCACTCTCTGGACTCACTGCACTGCATCCCCAGTGGTGCCAGTGCACTCTCTGGACTCACTGCACTGCATCCCCAGTGGTGCCAGTGCACTCTCTGGACTCACTGCACTGCATCCCCAGTGGTGCCAGTGCACTCTCTGGACTCACTGCACTGCATCCCCAATGGTGCCAGTGCACTCTTTGGACTCACTGCACTGCATCCCCAGTGGTGCCACTGCACTCTCTGGACTCACTGCACTGCATCCCCAGTGGTGCCGGGGCACTCTCTGGACTCACTGCACTGCATCCCCAGTGGTGCCAGTGAACTCTCTGGACTCACTGCACTGCATCCCCAGTGGTGCCAGTGCACTCTCTTGAGTCACTGCACTGCATCCCCAGTGGTGCCAGTGCACTCTCTGGACTCACGGCAGTGCATCCCCAGTGGTGCCAGTGCACTCTCTGGACTCACAGCACTGCATCCCCACTGGTGCCAGTGCACTCTCTGGACTCACTGCACTGCATCCCCAGTGGTGCCAGTGCACACTCTGGACTCACGGCACTGCATCCCCAGTGGTGCTAGTGCACTCTCTGGACCAACGGCACTGCATCCCCACTGGTGCCAGTGCACTCTCTGGACTCACTGCACTGCATCCCCAGTGGTGCCAGGGTACTCTCTGGACTCACTGCACTGCATCCCCAGTGGTGCCAAGGCACTCTCTGGACTCACTGCACTGCATTGCCATTGGTGCCAGTGCACTCTCTGGACTCATTGCAGTGCATTACCAATGGTGCCAGTGCACTCTCTGGACTCACGGCACTGCATCCCCAGTGGTGCCAGTGCACTCTTTGGAATCACTGCAGTGCATCCCCAGTGGTGCCAGTGCACTCTCTGGACTCACTGCAGTGCATCCCCAGTGGTGCCACTGCACTCTCTGGACTCACTGCACTGCATCCCCAATGGTGCCAGTGCACTCTCTGGACTCACCGGGGTGCATCCCCAGTGGTGCCAGTGCACTCTCTGCACTCACTGCACAGCATCCCCAGAGGTGCCAGGGCACTCTCTGGACTCACTGCACTGCATCCCCAGTGGTGCCAGTGACCTCTCTGGACTCAGTGCAGTGCATTCCCAGTGGTGCCAGTGCACTCTCTGGACTCACCGGGGTGCATCCCCAATAGTGCCAGTGCCCTCTCTGGACTCACTGCAGTGCATCCCCAGTGGTGCCAGTGCGCTCTCTGGACTCACTGCACTGCATCCCCAGTGGTGCCAGTGCACTCTATGAACTCACTGCAGTGCATCCCCACTGGTGCCAGTGCACTCTCTGGACTCATTTCACTGCATCCCCAGTGGTGCCAGTGCACTCTCTGGACTCACTGCACTGCATCCCCAGTGGTGCCAGTGCACTCTCTGGACTCACTGCACTGCATCCCCAGTGGTGCCAGTGCACTCTCTGAGCTCACTGCACTGCATCCCCAGTGGTGCCAGTGCACTCTCTGGACTCACTGCACTGCATCCCCAGTGGTGACAGTGCACTCTCTGGACTCACTGCACTGCATCCCCAATGGTGCCAGTGCACTCTTTGGACTCACTGCACTGCATCCCCAGTGGTGCCACTGCACTCTCTGGACTCACTGCACTGCATCCCCAGTGGTGCCGGGGCACTCTCTGGACTCACTGCACTGCATCCCCAGTGGTGCCAGTGAACTCTCTGGACTCACGGCAGTGCATCCCCAGTGGTGCCAGTGCACTCTCTGGACTCACTGAAGTGCATCCCCACTGGTGCCCGTGCACTCTCTGGACTCACTGCACTGCACCCCCAGTGGTGCCAGTGCACTCTCTGGACTCACAGCACTGCACCCCCAGTGGTGCCAGTGCACTCTCTGGACTCAGAGCACTGCATCCCCACTGGTGCCAGTGCACTCTCTGGACTCACTGCACTGCATCCCCAGTGGTGCCAGTGCACACTCTGGACTCACGGCACTGCATCCCCAGTGGTGCTAGTGCACTCTCTGGACCAACGGCACTGCATCCCCAGTGGTGCCAGTGCACTCTCTGGACTCACTGCACTGCATCCCCAGTGGTGCCAGGGTACTCTCTGGACTCACTGCACTGCATCCCCAGTGGTGCCAAGGCACTCTCTGGACTCACTGCACTGCATTGCCATTGGTGCCAGTGCACTCTCTGGACTCATTGCACTGAATTACCAATGGTGCCAGTGCACTCTCTGGACTCACGGCACTGCATCCCCAGTGGTGCCAGTGCACTCTTTGGAATCACTGCAGTGCATCCCCAGTGGTGCCAGTGCACTCTCTGGACTCACTGCAGTGCATCCCCAGTGGTGCCACTGCACTCTCTGGACTCACTGCACTGCATCCCCAGTGGTGCCAGTGCACTCTCTGGACTCACCGGGGTGCATCCCCAGTGGTGCCAGTGCACTCTCTGCACTCACTGCACAGCATCCCCAGAGGTGCCAGTGCACTCTCTGGACTCACTGCACTGCATCCCCAGTGGTGCCAGTGCACTCTCTGGACTCACTGCACTGCATCCCAGGTGGTCCCAGTGCACTCTCTGGACTCACTGCACTGCATCTCCAGCGGGGCCAGTGCACTCTCTGGACTCACTGCACTGCATCCCCAGTGGTGCCAGTGCACTCTCTGGACTCACTGCACTGCATCCCCTGTGGTGCGAGTGCAGTCTCTGGCGTCACTGCACTGCATCCCCAGTGATGCCAGTGCACTCTCTGGACTCACTGCACTGCACCGCCAGTGGTGCCAGTGCACTCTCTGGACTCACTGCACTGCATCCACAGTGGTGCCCGTGCACTCTCTGGTTCACTGCACTGCATCCGCAGAGGTGCCCGTGAACTCTCTGGACTCACTGCAGTGCATCCCCAGTGGTGCCAGTGCACTCTCTGGACTCACTGCACTGCATCCCCAGGGGTGCCAGTGCACTCTCTGCACTTACTACCGTGCATCACCAGTGGTACCAGTGCACTCTCTGGACTCACTGCACTGCATCCCCAGTGGTGCCAGTGCACTCTCTGGACTCTCTGCAGTGCATCCCCAGTGGTGCCAGTGCACTCTCTGGACACACTGCACTGAATCCCCAGTGGTGCCAGTGCACTCTCTTGACTCACGGCACTGCATCCCCGGTGGTGCCAGTGCACTCTCTGGACTCACTGCACTCCATCCCCAGTGGTGCCAGTGCACTCTCTGGACTCTCCGGGGTGCATCCCCAGTGGTGCCAGTGCACTCTCTGGACTCACGTCACTGCATCCCCAGTGGTGCCAGTGCACTCTCTGGACTCACCGGGGTGCATCCCCAGTGGTGCCAGCGCACTCTCTGGACTCACGGCACTGCATCCCCAGTGGTGCCAGTGCACTCTCTGGACTCACGGCACTGCATCCCCAGTGGTGCCAGTGCACTCTCTGGACTCACTGCAGTGCATCCCCAGTGGTGCCAGTGCACTCTCTGTACCCACTGCACTGCATCCCCAGTGGTGCCAGTGCACTCTCTAGACTCACTGCACTGCATCAACCAGGGGTGCCAGTGCACTCTCTGGACTCACTACACTGCATCCCCGGAGGTGCCAGTGCACTCTTTGGACTCACTGCACTCCGTCCCCAGTGGTGCCAGTGCACTCTCTGGACTCACTGCACTGCATCCCCAGTGGTGCCAGTGCACTCTCTGGACTCACTGCACTGCATCCCCAGTGGTGCCAGTGCACTCTCTGGACTCACTGCACTGCATCCCCACTGGTGCCAGTGCACTCTCTGGACTCACTGCAGTGCATCCCCAGTGGAGCCAGTGGACCTTCTGGACTCACTGCACTGCATCCCCAGTGGTGCCAGTGCACTCTCTGGACTCACTGCACTGCATCCCCAGTGGTGCCAGTGCAATCTCTGGACTCACTGCAGTGCATCCCCAGTGGCGCCAGTGCACTCTCTGGACTCACTGCACTGCATCCCCAGTGGTGCCAGTGCACTCTCTGGACTCACTGCACTGCATCCCCAGTGGTGCCAGTGCACTCTCTGGACTCACTGCAGTGCATCCCCAGTGGTACCAGTGCACTCTCTGGACTCACCGGGGTGCATCCCCAGTGTTGCCATTGCACCCTCTGGAGTCACTGCACTGCATCCCCAGTGGTGCCAGTGCACTCTCTGGACTCACCGGGATGCATCCCCAGTGGTGCCAGTGCACTCTCTGGACTCACTGCACTGCATCCCCAGTGGTGCCAGTGCACTCTCTGGACTCACGGCACTGCATCCCCAGTGGTGCCAGTGCACTCTCTGGACTCACTGCACTGCATCCCCAGTGGTGCCAGTGCACTCTCTGGACTCACTGCACTGCATCCCCAGTGGTGCCAGTGCACTCTCTGGACTCACTGCACTGCATCCCCAGTGGTGCCAGTGCACTCTCTGTACCCACTGCACTGAATTCCCAGTGGTGCCAGTGCACTATCTAGACTCATTGCACTGCATCCCCAGGGGTGCCAGTGCACTCTCTGGACTCACGGCACTGCATCCCCGGTGGTGCCAGTGCACTCTCTGGACTCACTGCACTCCATCCCCAGTGGTGCCAGTGCACTCTCTGGACTCTCCGGGGTGCATCCCCAGTGGTGCCTGTGCACTGTCTGGACTCACGGCACTGCATCCCCAGTGGTGCCAGTGCACTCTCTGGACTCACCGGGGTGCATCCCCAGTGGTGCCAGCGCACTCTCTGGACTCACGGCACTGCATCCCCAGTGGTGCCAGTGCACTCTCTGGACTCACGGCACTGCATCCCCAGTGGTGCCAGTGCACTCTCTGGACTCACTGCAGTGCATCCCCAGTGGTGCCAGTGCACTCTCTGTACCCACTGTACTGAATTCCCAGTGGTGCCAGTGCACTCTCTAGACTCACTGCACTACATCAACCAGAGGTGCCAGTACACTCTCTGGACTCACTGCACTGCATCCCCGGAGGTGCCAGTGCACTCTTTGGACTCACTGCACTCCATCCCCAGTGGTGCCAGTGCACTCTCTGGACTCACTGCACTGCATCCCCAGTGGTGCCAGTGCACTCTTTGGAATCACTGCAGTGCATCCCCAGTGGTGCCAGTGCACTCTCTGGACTCACTGCAGTGCATCCCCAGTGGTGCCACTGCACTCTCTGGACTCACTGCACTGCATCCCCAGTGGTGCCAGTGCACTCTCTGGACTCACCGGGGTGCATCCCCAGTGGTGCCAGTGCACTCTCTGCACTCACTGCACAGCATCCCCAGAGGTGCCAGTGCACTCTCTGGACTCACTGCACTGCATCCCCAGTGGTGCCAGTGCACTCTCTGGACTCACTGCACTGCATCCCAGGTGGTCCCAGTGCACTCTCTGGACTCACTGCACTGCATCTCCAGCGGGGCCAGTGCACTCTCTGGACTCACTGCACTGCATCCCCAGTGGTGCCAGTGCACTCTCTGGACTCACTGCACTGCATCCACTGTGGTGCGAGTGCAGTCTCTGGCGTCACTGCACTGCATCCCCAGTGATGCCAGTGCACTCTCTGGACTCACTGCACTGCACCGCCAGTGGTGCCAGTGCACTCTCTGGACTCACTGCACTGCATCCACAGTGGTGCCCGTGCACTCTCTGGTTCACTGCACTGCATCCGCAGGGGTGCCCGTGAACTCTCTGGACTCACTGCAGTGCATCCCCAGTGGTGCCAGTGCACTCTCTGGACTCACTGCACTGCATCCCCAGGGGTGCCAGTGCACTCTCTGCACTTACTACCGTGCATCACCAGTGGTGCCAGTGCACTCTCTGGACTCACTGCACTGCATCCCCAGTGGTGCCAGTGCACTCTCTGGACTCTCTGCAGTGCATCCCCAGTGGTGCCAGTGCACTCTCTGGACACACTGCACTGAATCCCCAGTGGTGCCAGTGCACTCTCTTGACTCACGGCACTGCATCCCCGGTGGTGCCAGTGCACTCTCTGGACTCACTGCACTCCATCCCCAGTGGTGCCAGTGCACTCTCTGGACTCTCCGGGGTGCATCCCCAGTGGTGCCAGTGCACTCTCTGGACTCACGTCACTGCATCCCCAGTGGTGCCAGTGCACTCTCTGGACTCACCGGGGTGCATCCCCAGTGGTGCCAGCGCACTCTCTGGACTCACGGCACTGCATCCCCAGTGGTGCCAGTGCACTCTCTGGACTCACGGCACTGCATCCCCAGTGGTGCCAGTGCACTCTCTGGACTCACTGCAGTGCATCCCCAGTGGTGCCAGTGCACTCTCTGTACCCACTGCACTGCATCCCCAGTGGTGCCAGTGCACTCTCTAGACTCACTGCACTGCATCAACCAGGGGTGCCAGTGCACTCTCTGGACTCACTACACTGCATCCCCGGAGGTGCCAGTGCACTCTTTGGACTCACTGCACTCCGTCCCCAGTGGTGCCAGTGCACTCTCTGGACTCACTGCAGTGTATCGCCATTGGAGCCGGTGCACTCTCTGGACTCACTGCACTGCATCCCCAGTGGTGCCAGTGCACTCTCTGGACTCACTGCACTGCATCCCCACTGGTGCCAGTGCACTCTCTGGACTCACTGCAGTGCATCCCCAGTGGAGCCAGTGGACCTTCTGGACTCACTGCACTGCATCCCCAGTGGTGCCAGTGCACTCTCTGGACTCACTGCACTGCATCCCCAGTGGTGCCAGTGCAATCTCTGGACTCACTGCAGTGCATCCCCAGTGGCGCCAGTGCACTCTCTGGACTCACTGCACTGCATCCCCAGTGGTGCCAGTGCACTCTCTGGACTCACTGCACTGCATCCCCAGTGGTGCCAGTGCACTCTCTGGACTCACTGCAGTGCATCCCCAGTGGTACCAGTGCACTCTCTGGACTCACCGGGGTGCATCCCCAGTGTTGCCATTGCACCCTCTGGAGTCACTGCACTGCATCCCCAGTGGTGCCAGTGCACTCTCTGGACTCACCGGGATGCATCCCCAGTGGTGCCAGTGCACTCTCTGGACTCACTGCAGTGCATCCCCAGTGGTGCCAGTGCACTCTCTGGACTCACGGCACTGCATCCCCAGTGGTGCCAGTGCACTCTCTGGACTCACTGCACTGCATCCCCAGTGGTGCCAGTGCACTCTCTGGACTCACTGCACTGCATCCCCAGTGGTGCCAGTGCACTCTCTGGACTCACTGCACTGCATCCCCAGTGGTGCCAGTGCACTCTCTGTACCCACTGCACTGAATTCCCAGTGGTGCCAGTGCACTCTCTGGACTCACTGCACTGCATCCCCAGGGGTGCCAGTGCACTCTCTGGACTCACGGCACTGCATCCCCGGTGGTGCCAGTGCACTCTCTGGACTCACTGCACTCCATCCCCAGTGGTGCCAGTGCACTCTCTGGACTCTCCGGGGTGCATCCCCAGTGGTGCCTGTGCACTGTCTGGACTCACGGCACTGCATCCCCAGTGGTGCCAGTGCACTCTCTGGACTCACCGGGGTGCATCCCCAGTGGTGCCAGCGCACTCTCTGGACTCACGGCACTGCATCCCCAGTGGTGCCAGTGCACTCTCTGGACTCACGGCACTGCATCCCCAGTGGTGCCAGTGCACTCTCTGGACTCACTGCAGTGCATCCCCAGTGGTGCCAGTGCACTCTCTGTACCCACTGTACTGAATTCCCAGTGGTGCCAGTGCACTCTCTAGACTCACTGCACTACATCAACCAGAGGTGCCAGTACACTCTCTGGACTCACTGCACTGCATCCCCGGAGGTGCCAGTGCACTCTTTGGACTCACTGCACTCCATCCCCAGTGGTGCCAGTGCACTCTCTGGACTCACTGCACTGCATCCCCAGTGGTGCCAGTGCACTCTCTGGACTCACTGCACTGCATACCCAGTGGTGCCAGTGCACTCTCTGGACTCACTGCACTGCATCCCCAGTGGTGCCAGTGCACTCTCTGCACTCACTGCACTGCATCCCCAGTGGTGCCAGTGCCCTCTGTGGACTCACTGCACTGCATCCCCAGTGGTGCCAGTGTACTCTCTGGACTCACTGCAGTGCATCCCCAGTGGTGCCAGTGCACTCTCTGGACTCACTGCACTGCATCCCCACTGGTGCCAGTGCACTCTCTGGACTCACTGCAGTGCATACCCAGTGGAGCCAGTGGACCTTCTGGACTCACTGCACTGCATTCCCAGTGGTGCCAGTGCACTCTCTGGACTCACTGCACTGCATCCCCAGTGGTGCCAGTGCAATCTCTGGACTCACTGCAGTGCATCCCCAGTGGTGCCAGTGCACTCTCTGGACTCACTGCACTGCATCCCCAGTGGTGCCAGTGCACTCTCTGGACTCACTGCAGTGCATCCCCAGTGGTACCAGTGCACTCTCTGGACTCACCGGGGTGCATCCCCAGTGGTGCCATTGCACTCTCTGGAGTCACTGCACTGCATCCCCAGTGGTGCCAGTGTACTCTCTGGACTCACCGGGGTGCATCCCCAGTGGTGCCAGTGCACTCTCTGGACTCACGGCACTGCATCCCCATTGGTGCCAGTGCACTCTCTGGACTCACTGCACTGCATCCCCAGTGGTGCCAGTGCACTCTCTGGACTCACTGCACTGCATCCCCAGTGGTGCCAGTGCCCTCTCTGGACTCACTGCACTGCATCCCCAGTGGGGCCAGTGTACTCTCTGGACTCACTGCAATGCATCCCCAGTGGTGCCAGTGCACTCTCTGGACTCACGGCACTGCATCACCAGTGGTGCCAGTGCACTCTCTGGACTCACTGCACTGCATCCCCAGTGGTGCCAGTGCACTGTCTGGACTCACTGCAGTGCATCCCCAGTGGTACCAGTGCACTCTCTGGACTCACCGGGGTGCATCCCCAGTGGTGCCATTGCACTCTCTGGAGTCACTGCACTGCATCCCCAGTGGTGCCAGTGTACTCTCTGGACTCACCGGGGTGCATCCCCAGTGGTGCCAGTGCACTCTCTGGACTCACGGCACTGCATCCCCAGTGGTGCCAGTGCACTCTCTGGACTCACTGCACTGCATCCCCAGTGGTGCCAGTGCACTCCCTGGACTCACTGCACTGCATCCCCAGTGGTGCCAGTGCACTCTCTGGACTCACTGCACTGCATCCCCAGTGGTGCCAGTGCACTCTCTGCACTCACTGCACTGCATCCCCAGTGGTGCCAGTGCCCTCTGTGGACTCACTGCACTGCATCCCCAGTGGGGCCAGTGTACTCTCTGGACTCACTGCAGTGCATCCCCAGTGGTGCCAGTGCACTCTCTGGACTCACTGCACTGCATCCCCACTGGTGCCAGTGCACTCTCTGGACTCACTGCAGTGCATACCCAGTGGAGCCAGTGGACCTTCTGGACTCACTGCACTGCATCCCCAGTGGTGCCAGTGCACTCTCTGGACTCACTGCACTGCATCCCCAGTGGTGCCAGTGCACTCTCTGGACTCACTGCAGTGCATCCCCAGTGGTACCAGTGCACTCTCTGGACTCACCGGGGTGCATCCCCAGTGGTGCCATTGCACTCTCTGGAGTCACTGCACTGCATCCCCAGTGGTGCCAGTGTACTCTCTGGACTCACCGGGGTGCATCCCCAGTGGTGCCAGTGCACTCTCTGGACTCACGGCACTGCATCCCCATTGGTGCCAGTGTACTCTCTGGACTCACTGCACTGCATCCCCAGTGGTGCCAGTGCACTCCCTGGACTCACTGCACTGCATCCCCAGTGGTGCCAGTGCACTCTCTGGACTCACTGCACTGCATCCCCAGTGGTGCCAGTGCACTCTCTGGACTCACTGCAGTGCATCCCCAGTGGTACCAGTGTACTCTCTGGACTCACTGCAATGCATCCCCAGTGGTGCCAGTGCACTCTCTGGACTCACGGCACTGCATCCCCAGTGGTGCCAGTGCACTCTCTGGACTCACTGAACTGCATCCCCAGTGGTGCCAGTGCACTCTCTGGACTCACTGTAGTGCATCCCCAGTGGTACCAGTGCACTCTCTGGACTCACCGGGGTGCATCCCCAGTGGTGCCATTGCACTCTCTGGAGTCACTGCACTGCATCCCCAGTGGTGCCAGTGTACTCTCTGGACTCACCGGGGTGCATCCCCAGTGGTGCCAGTGCACTCTCTGGACTCACGGCACTGCATCTCCATTGGTGCCAGTGCACTCTCTGGACTCACTGCACTGCATCCCCAGTGGTGCCAGTGCACTCCCTGGACTCACTGCACTGCATCCCCAGTGGTGCCAGTGCACTCTCTGGACTCACTGCACTGCATCCCCAGTGGTGCCAGTGCCCTCTGTGGACTCACTGCACTGCATTCCCAGTGGGGCCAGTGGACCTTCTGGACTCACTGCAGTGCATCCCCAGTGGTGCCAGTGCCCTCTCTGGACTCACTGCACTGCATCCCCAATCGTACCAGTGCACTCTCTGGACTCACTGCACTGCATCCCCAGTGGTGCCAGTGCACTCTCTGGACTCACTGCACTGCATCCCCAGTGGTGCCAGTGCAATCTCTGGACTCACTGCAGTGCATCCCCAGTGGTGCCAGTGCACTCTCTGGACTCACTGCACTGCATCCCCAGTGGTGCCAGTGCACTCTCTGGACTCACTGCAGTGCATCCCCAGTGGTACCAGTGCACTCTCTGGACTCACCGGGGTGCATCCCCAGTGGTGCCATTGCACTCTCTGGAGTCACTGCACTGCATCCCCAGTGGTGCCAGTGTACTCTCTGGACTCACCGGGGTGCATCCCCAGTGGTGCCAGTGCACTCTCTGGACTCACGGCACTGCATCCCCATTGGTGCCAGTGCACTCTCTGGACTCACTGCACTGCATCCCCAGTGGTGCCAGTGCACTCCCTGGACTCACTGCACTGCATCCCCAGTGGTGCCAGTGCACTCTCTGGACTCACTGCACTGCATCCCCAGTGGTGCCAGTGCACGCTCTGGACTCACTGCAGTGCATCCCCAGTGGTACCAGTGTACTCTCTGGACTCACTGCAATGCATCCCCAGTGGTGCCAGTGCACTCTCTGGACTCACGGCACTGCATCCCCCGTGGTGCCAGTGCACTCTCTGGACTCACTGAACTGCATCCCCAGTGGTGCCAGTGCACTCTCTGGACTCACTGCAGTGCATCCCCAGTGGTACCAGTGCACTCTCTGGACTCACCGGGGTGCATCCCCAGTGGTGCCATTGCACTCTCTGGAGTCACTGCACTGCATCCCCAGTGGTGCCAGTGTACTCTCTGGACTCACCGGGGTGCATCCCCAGTGGTGCCAGTGCACTCTCTGGACTCACGGCACTGCATCCCCATTGGTGCCAGTGCACTCTCTGGACTCACTGCACTGCATCCCCAGTGGTGCCAGTGCACTCCCTGGACTCACTGCACTGCATCCCCAGTGGTGCCAGTGCACTCTCTGGACTCACTGCACTGCATCCCCAGTGGTGCCAGTGCCCTCTGTGGACTCACTGCACTGCATCCCCAGTGGGGCCAGAGGACCTTCTGGACTCACTGCAGTGCATCCCCAGTGGTGCCAGTGCCCTCTCTGGACTCACTGCACTGCATCCCCAATCGTACCAGTGCACTCTCTGGACTCACTGCACTGCATCCCCAGTGGTGCCAGTGCACTCTCTGGACTCACTGCACTGCATCCCCAGTGGTGCCAGTGCAATCTCTGGTCTCACTGCAGTGCATACCTAGTGGTGCCAGTGCACTCCCTGGACTCACGGCACTGCATCCCCAGTGGTGCCAGTGCACTCTCTGGACTCACTGCACTGCATCCCCAGTGGTGCCAGTGCCCTCTGTGGACTCACTGCACTGGATCCCCTATGGGGCCAGTGTACTCTCTGGACTCACTGCAGTGCATCCCCAGTGGTGCCAGTGCACTCTCTGGACTCACTGCAATGCATCCCCAGTGGTGCCAGTGCACTCTCTGGACTCACTGCACTGCATCCCCAGTGGTGCCAGTGCACTCTCTGGACTCACTGCAGTGCATCCCCAGTGGTGCCAGTGGACCTTCTGGACTCACGGCACTTCATCCCCAGTGGTGCCAGTGCACTCTCTGGACTCACTGCAGTGCATCCCCAGTGGTTCCAGTGTGCTCTCTGGAGTCTCTGCACTTCATCCCCAGTGGTGCCAGTGCACTCTCTGGACTCACGGCACTGCATCCCCATTGGTGCCAGTGCACTCTCTGGACTCACCGGGGTGCATCCCCAGTGGTGCCAGTGCACTCTCTGGACTCACTGCACTGCATCCCCAGTGGTGCCAGTGCACTCTCTGGACTCACTGCACTGCATCCCCAGTGGTGCCAGTGCCCTCTGTGGTCTCACTGCACTGCATCCCCAGTGGTGCCAGTGCACTCTCTGGACTCACTGACCTGCATCCCCAGTGGTGCCTGTGCACTCTCTTGAGTCACTGCACTGCATCCCCAGTGGTGCCAATGCACTCTCTGGACTCACTGCACTGCATCCCCAGTGGTGTCAGTGGACCTTCTGGACTCACTGCACTGCATCCCCAGTGGTGCCAGTGCACTCTCTGGACTCACAGCACTGCATCCCCAGTGGTGCCAGTGCACTCTCTGGACTCACTGCACTGCATCCCCAGTGGTGCCAGTGCACACTCTGGACTCACGGCACTGCATCCCCAGTGGTGCTAGTGCACTCTCTGGACCAACGGCACTGCATCCCCAGTATTGCCAGTGCACTCTCTGGACTCACTGCACTGCATCCCCAGTGGTGCCAGGGTACTCTCTGGACTCACTGCACTGCATCCCCAGTGGTGCCAAGGCACTCTCTGGACTCACTGCACATCATCGCCATTGGTGCCAGAGCACTCTCTGGACTCATTGCAGTGCATCCCCAGTGGTGCCAGTGCACTCTCTGGACTCACTGCACTGCATCCCCAGTGGTGCCAGTGCACTCTCTGGACTCACGGCACTGCATCCCCATTGGTGCCAGTGCACTCTCTGGACTCACCAGGGTGCATCCCCAGTGGTGCCAGTGCACTCTCTGGACTCACTGCACTGCATCTCCAGTGATGACTGTGCACTCTCTGGACTCACTGCACTGCATCCCCAGTGGTGCCAGTGCACTCTCTGGACTCACTGTAGTGCATCACTCGTGGTGCCAGTGCACTCTCTGGACTCACTGCACTGCATCCCCAGTGGTGCCAGTGCACTCTCTGGAGTCACTGCACTGCATCCCCAGTGGTGCCAGTGCACTCTCTGGACTCACTGCACTGCATCCCCAGTGGTGCCAGTGCAATCTCTGGTCTCACTGCAGTGCATACCTAGTGGTGCCAGTGCACTCTCTGGACTCACTGCACTGCATCCCCAGTGGTGCCACTGCACTCCCTGGACTCACTGCACTGCATCCCCAGTGGTGCCACTGCACTCTCTGGACTCACCAGGGTGCATCCCCAGTGGTGCCAGTGCACTCTCTGGACTCACTGCACTGCATCCCCAGTGGTGCCAGTACACTCTCTGGACTCACCAGGGTGCATCCCCAGTGGTGCCAGTGCACTCTCTGGACTCACCGGGGTGCATCCCCAGTGGTGCCAGTGCACTCTCTGGACTCACCGGGGTGCATCCCCAGTGGTGCCAGTGCACTCTCTGGACTCACTGCACTGCATCCCCAGTGGTGCCAGTGCACTCTTTGGACTCACGGCACTGCATCCCCAGTGGTGCCAGTGCACTCTCTGGACTCACTGCACTGCATCCCCAGTGGTGCCAGTGCACTCCCTGGACTCACTGCACTGCATCCCCAGTGGTGCCAGTGCACTCTGTGGACTCACTACACTGCATCCCCAGTGGTGCCAGTGCACTCTCTGGACTCACTGCACTGCATCCCCAGTGGTGCCACTGCACTCTCTGGACTCACTGTACTGCATCCCCAGTGGTGCCAGTGCCCTCTCTGGACTCACTGTAGTGCATCACTCGTGGTGCCAGTGCACTCTCTAGACTCACTGCACTGCATCCCCAGTGGTGCCAGTGCACTCTCTGGACTCACTGCACTGCATCCCCAGTGGTGCCAGTGCACACTGTGGACTCACGGCACTGCATCCCCAGTGGTGCCAGTGCACTCTCTGGACTCACTGCACTGCATCCCCAGTGGTGCCAGTGCACTCTCTGGACTCACTGCACTGCATCCCCAGTGGTGCCAGTGCACTCCCTGGACTCACTGCACTGCATCCCCAGTGATGCCAGTGCACTCTCTGGACTCACTGCACTGCATCCCCAGTGGTGCCAGTGCACTCTCTGGACTCACTGCACTGCATCCCCAGTGGTGCCAGTGCACTCTCTGGACTCACTGCACTGCATAGCCAGTGGTGCCAGTGCACTCCCTGGACTCACTGCACTGCATCCCCAGTGGTGCCAGTGCACTCTCTGGACTCACCGCACTGCATCCCCAGTGGTGCCAGGGTACTCTCTGGACTCACTGCCCTGCATCCCCAGTGGGGCCAGTGTACTCTCTGGACTCACTGCAGTGCATCCCCAGTGGTGCCAGTGCACTCTCTGGACTCACTGGACTGTATCCCCACTGGTGCCAGTGGACCTTCTGGACTCACTGCACTGCATCCCCAGTGGTGCCAGTGCACTCTCTGGACTCACTGCACTGCATCCCCAGTGGTGCCAGTGCAATCTCTGGACTCACTGCAATGCATCCCCAGTGGTGCCAGTGTACTCTCTGGGCTCAGTGCACTGCATCCCCAGTGGTGCCAGTGCACTCTCTGGACTCACTGCACTGCATCCCCAGTGGTGCCAGTGCACACTCTGGACTCACGGCACTGCATCCCCAGTGGTGCTAGTGCACTCTCTGGACTCACGGCACTGCATCCCCAGTGGTGCCAGTGCACTCTCTGGGCTCACTGCACTGCATCCCCAGTGGTGCCAGGGTACTCTATGGAATCACTGCACTGCATCCCCAGTGGTGCCAGTGCACTCTCTGGACTCACTGCACTGCATCCCCAGTGGTGCCAGTGCACTCTCTGGACTCACTGCACTGCATCCCCAGTGGTGCCAGTGCACTCTCTGGACTCACCAGGGTGAATCCGCAGTGGTGCCAGTGCACTCTCCTTATCACTACACTGCATCCCCATTGGTGCCAGTGAACTCTATGGAGTCACTGCAGTGCATCCCCAGGGGTACCAGTGCACTCTGTGGACTCACTGCACTGCATCCCCATTGGTGCCAGTGCACTCTCTGGACTCACAAATGACCATCCCCAGTGGTGCCAGTGCACTCTCTGGACTCACTGCACTGCATCCCCAGTGGTGCTAGTGCACTCTCTGGACTCACTGCACTGCATCCCCAGTGGTGCCAGTGCACTCTCTGGACTCACTGCACTGCATCCCCAGTGGTGCCAGTGCACTCTCTGGACTCACCGGGGTGCATCCCCAGTGGTGCCAGTGCACTCTCTGGACTCACTGCACTGCATCCCCAGTGGTGCCAGTGCACTCTCTGGACTCACTGCACTGCATCCCCAGTGGTGCCAGTGCAATCTCTGGTCTCACTGCAGTGCATACCTAGTGGTGCCAGTGCACTCTCTGGACTCACTGCACTGCATCCCCAGTGGTGCCACTGCACTCCCTGGACTCACTGCACTGCATCCCCAGTGGTGCCACTGCACTCTCTGGACTCACCAGGGTGCATCCCCAGTGGTGCCAGTGCACTCTCTGGACTCACTGCACTGCATCCCCAGTGGTGCCAGTGCACTCTCTGGACTCACCAGGGTGCATCCCCAGTGGTGCCAGTGCACTCTCTGGACTCACCGGGGTGCATCCCCAGTGGTGCCAGTGCACTCTCTGGACTCACGGCACTGCATCCCCATTGGTGCCAGTGCACTCTGTGGACTCACTACACTGCATCCCCAGGGGTCCCAGTGCACGCTCTGGACTCACTGCACTGCACTTCCAGTGGTGACAGTGCACTCTCTGGACTCACTACACTGCATCCCCAGTGGTGCCAGTGCACTCTCTGGACTCACCGGGGTGCATCCCCAGTGGTGCCAGTGCACTCTCTGGACTCACTGCACTGCATCCCCAGTGGTGCCAGTGCACTCTTTGGACTCACGGCACTGCATCCCCAGTGGTGCCAGTGCACTCTCTGGACTCACTGCACTGCATCCCCAGTGGTGCCAGTGCACTCCCTGGACTCACTGCACTGCATCCCCAGTGGTGCCAGTGCACTCTGTGGACTCACTACACTGCATTCCCAGTGGTGCCAGTGCACTCTCTGGACTCACTGCACTGCATCCCCAGTGGTGCCACTGCACTCTCTGGACTCACTGCACTGCATCCCCAGTGGTGCCAGTGCCCTCTCTGGACTCACTGTAGTGCATCACTCGTGGTGCCAGTGCACTCTCTGGACTCACTGCACTGCATCCCCAGTGGTGCCAGTGCACTCTCTGGACTCACTGCACTGCATCCCCTGTGGTGCCAGTGCACACTGTGGACTCACGGCACTGCATCCCCAGTGGTGCCAGTGCACTCTCTGGCCTCACTGCACTGCATCCCCACTGGTGCCAGTGCACTCTCTGGAGTCACTGCACTGCATCCCCAGTGTTGCCAGTGCACTCCCTGGACTCACTGCACTGCATCCCCAGTGATGCCAGTGCACTCTCTGGACTCACTGCACTGCATCCCCAGTGGTGCCAGTGCACTCTCTGGACTCACTGCACTGCATCCCCAGTGGTGCCAGTGCACTCTCTGGACTCACTGCACTGCATAACCAGTGGTGCCAGTGCACTCCCTGGACTCACTGCACTGCATCCCCAGTGGTGCCAGTGCACTCTATGGACTCACCGCACTGCATCCCCAGTGGTGCCAGGGTACTCTCTGGACTCACTGCCCTGCATCCCCAGTGGGGCCAGTGTACTCTCTGGACTCACTGCAGTGCATCCCCAGTGGTGCCAGTGCACTCTCTGGACTCACTGGACTGTATCCCCACTGGTGCCAGTGGACCTTCTGGACTCACTGTACTGCATCCCCAGTGGTGCCAGTGCACTCTCTGGACTCACTGCACTGCATCCCCAGTGGTGCCAGTGCAATCTCTGGACTCACTGCAATGCATCCCCAGTGGTGCCAGTATACTCTCTGGGCTCAGTGCACTGCATCCCCAGTGGTGCCAGTGCACTCTCTGGACTCACTGCACTGCATCCCCAGTGGTGCCAGTGCACACTCTGGACTCACGGCACTGCATCCCCAGTGGTGCTAGTGCACTCTCTGGACTCACGGCACTGCATCCCCAGTGGTGCCAGTGCACTCTCTGGGCTCACTGCACTGCATCCCCAGTGGTGCCAGGGTACTCTATGGAATCACTGCACTGCATCCCCAGTGGTGCCAGTGCACTCTCTGGACTCACTGCACTGCATCCCCAGTGGTGTCAGTGCACTCTCTGGACTCACTGCACTGCATCCCCAGTGGTGCCAGTGCACTCTCTGGACTCACTGCACTGCATCCCCAGTGGTGTCAGTGCACTCTCTGGACTCACTGCACTGCATCCCCAGTGGGGCCAGTGTACTCTCTGGACTCACTGCAGTGCATCCCCAGTGGTGCCAGTGCACTCTCTGGACTCACTGGACTGTATCCCCACTGGTGCCAGTGGACCTTCTGGACTCACTGTACTGCATCCCCATTGGTGCCAGTGAACTCTATGGAGTCACTGCAGTGCATCCCCAGGGGTACCAGTGCACTCTGTGGACTCACTGCACTGCATCCCCATTGGTGCCAGTGCACTCTCTGGACTCACAAATGACCATCCCCAGTGGTGCCAGTGCACTCTCTGGACTCACTGCACTGCATCCCCAGTGGTGCCAGTGCACTCTCTGGACTCACTGCACTCCATCCCCGGTGGTGCCAGTGCACTCTCTGGACTCACTCCACTGCATCCCCGGTGGTGCCAGTGCACTCTCTGGACTCACTGCACTACAACCCCAGTGGTGCCAGTGCACTCTCTGGACTCACTGAAGTGCATCACTCGGGGTGCCAGTGCACTCTCTGGACTCACTGCACTGCATCCCCAGTGGTGCCAGTGCACTCTCTGGACTCACTGCACTGCATCCCCAATGGTGCCAGTGCACTCTCTGGACTCACTGCACTGCATCCCCAGTGGTGCCAGTGCACACTCTGGACTCACGGCACTGCATCCCCAGTGGTGCCAGTGCACTCTCTGGACTCACGGCACTGCATCCCCAGTGGTGCCAGTGCACTCTCTGGACTCACGGCAGCGCATCCCCAGTGGTGACAGTGCACTCTGTCGACTCACTGCACTGCATCCCCAGTGGTGCCAGTGCACTCTCTGAACTCACTGCACTGCATCCCCACTGGTGCCAGGGTACTCTCTGGACTCACTGCACTGCATCCCCAGTGGTGCCAGGGCACTCTCTGGACTCACTGCACTGCATCTCCAGTGGTGCCAGTGCACTCTCTGGACTCACTGCACTGCATCCCCAGTCGTGCCAGGGCACTCTCTGGACTCACGGCACTGCATCCCCAGTGGTGCCAGTGCACTCTCTGGACTCTCTGCAGTGTATCCCCAGTGGTGCCAGTGCACTCTCTGGACTCACTGCACTGCGTCCCCGGTGGTGCCAGTGCACTCTCTGGACTCACGGAACTGCATCCCCAGTGGTGCCAGTGCACTGTCTGGACTCATTGCACTGCATCCCCAGTGGTGCCAAGGCACTCTCTGGACTCACTGCAGTGTATCCCCAGTGGTGCCAGTGCACTCTCTGGACTCACTGCACTGCATCCCCAGTGGTGCCAGTGCACTCTTTGGACTCACTGCACTGAATTCCCGGTGGTGCCAGTGCACTCTGTGCACGCACAGCACTGCATCCCCAGTGGTGCCAGTGAACTCTCTGGACTCACTGCAATGCATCCCCAGTGGTGCCAGTGCACTCTCTGGACTCACTGCACTGCATCCCCAGTGGTGCCAGGGTACTCTCTGGACTCACTGCACTGCATCCCCAGTGGTGCCAGTGCACTCTCTGGACTCACTGCACTGCATCCCCATTGGTGCCAGTGCACTCTCTGGACTCACTAATGACCATCCCCAGTGGTGCCAGTGCACTCTCTGGACTCACTGCACTGCATCCCCAGTGGTGCCAGTGCACTCTCTGGACTCACTGAACTGCATCCCCAGTGGTGCCAGTGCACTCTATGGAGTCACTGCACTGCATCCCCAGGGGTGCCAGTGCACTCTCTGGACTCTCTGCACTGCATCCCCAGTGGTGCCAGTGCACTCTCTGGACTCACTGCACTGCATCCCCATTGGTGCCAGTGCACTCTCTGGACTCACTGCAGTGCATCCCCAGTGGTGCCAGTGCACTCTCTACACTCACTGCACTGCATCCCCAGTGGTGCCAGTGCACTCTCTGGACTCACTGCAGTGCATCCCCAGTGGTGCTAGTGCACTCTCTGGACTCACTGCACTGCATCCCCAGGGGTGCCAGTGCACTCTCTGGACTCACTGCACTGCATCTCCATTGGTGCCAGTGCACTCTCTGGACTCACCGGGTTGCATCCCCATTGGTGCCAGTGCACTCTCTGGACTCACTGCACTGCATCCCCAGTGGTGTCAGGTCACTCTCTGGACTCACTGCACTGCATCCCCAGTGGTGCCAGTGCACTCTATGGAGTCACTGCACTGCATCCCCAGTGGTGCCAGTGCACTCTCTGGACTCACTGCACTGCATCGCCGGTCGTGCCATTGCACTCTCTGGACTCACTGCACTGCATTCCCAGTGGTGCCAGTGCACTCTCTTGACTCACTGCAGTGCATCCCCAGTGGTGCCAGTGCACTCTCTAGACTCACTGCACGGCATCCCCCGTGGTGCCAGTTCACTCTCTGGACTCACTGCAGTGCATCCCCAGTGGTGCCAGTACACTCTTTGGACTCACCGCACTGCATCCCCAGTGGTGCCAGTGCACTCTCTGGACTCACTGCAGTGCATCCCCAGTGGTGCCAGTGCACTCTCTGGACTCACTGCACTGCATCCCCAGTGGTGCCAGAGCACTCACTGGACTCACCGGGGTGCATCCCCAGTGGTGCCAGTGCACTCTCTGGACTCACTGCACTGCATCCCCAGTGGTGCCAGTGCACTCTCTGGACTCACTGCACTGCATCCCCAGTGGTGCCAGTGCACTCTCTGGACTCACTGCACTGCATCCCCAGTGGTGCAAGTGCACTCCCTGGACTCGCTGCAGTGCATCCCCAGTGGGGCCAGTGCACTCTCTGAACTCACTGCACTGATTCCCAGTGGTGCCAGTGCACTCTCTGGACTCACTGCACTGCATCCCCATTGCTGTCAGTTAACTCTCTGGACTCACTGCACTGCATCCCCAGTGGTGCCAGTGCACTCTCTGGACTCACTGCACTGCATCCCCATTGTTGCCAGTGCACTCTCTGGACCCACTGCACTCCATTCCCAGTGGTGCCAGTGCACTCTCTGGACTCACTGCAGTGCATCCCCAGTGGTGCCAGTGCACTCTCTGGAGTCACTGTGCTGCATCCCCAGTGGTGCCAGTGCCCTCTCTGGACTCACTGCACTGCATCCCCAGTGGTGCCAGTGCACTCTCTGGACTCACTGCACTGCATCCCCAGTGGTGCCAGTGCACTCTCTGGACTCACTGCAGTGCATCCCCAGTGGTGCCAGTGCACTCTCTGGACTCACTACACTGCATCCCCAGTGGTGCCAGTGCACTCTCTGGACTCACTGCACTGCATCCCCAGTGGTGCCAGTGCACTCTCTGGACTCACTGTAGTGCACCACTCATGGTGCCAGTGCACTCTCTGGACTCACTGCACTGCAACCCCAGTGGTGCTAGTGCACACTCTGGACTCACTGCACTGCATCCCCAGTGGTGCCAGTGCACTCTCTGGACTCACTGCACTGCATCCCCAGTGGTGCCAGTGCACACTGTGGACTCACGGCACTGCATCCCCAGTGGTGCTAGTGCACTCTCTGGACTCACGGCACTACATCCCCAGTGGTGCCAGTGCACTCTCTGGACTCACGGCAGCGCATCCCCAGTGGTGACAGTGCACTCTGTGGACTCACTGCACTGCATCCCCAGTGGTGCCAGTGCACTCTCTGGACTCACTGCACTGCATCCCCACTGGTGCAAGGGTACTCTCTGGACTCACTGCACTGCATCCCCAGTGGTGCCAGGGCACTCTCTGGACTCACTGCACTGCATCTCCAGTGGTGCCAGTGCACTCTCTGGACTCACCGCACTGCATCCCCAGTGGTGCCAGTGCACTCTCTGGACTCTCTGCAGTGTATCCCCAGTGGTGCCAGTGCACTCTCTGGACTCACTGCACTGCGTCCCCGGTGGTGCCAGTGCACTCTCTGGACTCACCGGGGTGCATCCCCAGTGGTGCCAGTGCACTCTCTGGACTCACTGCACTGCATCCCCAGTGGTGCCAAGGCACTCTCTGGACTCACTGCACTGCATCCCCAGTGGTGCCAGTGTACTCTCTGAACTCACTGCACTGCATCCCCAGTGGTGTCAGTGCACTTTCGGGAGTCACTGCACTGCATCCCCAGTGGTTCCAGTGCACTCTCTGGACTCTCTGCAGTGTATCCCCAGTGGTGCCAGTGCACTCTCTGGACTCACTGCAGTGCGTCCCCGGTGGTGCCAGTGCACTCTCTGTACTCACTCCACTGCATCCCCAGTGGTGCCAGTGCACTCTCTGGACTCACTGCACTGCATCCCCAGTGGTGCCAGTGCACTCTCTGGACTGAGTGCACTGCATCCCCAGTGGTGCCAGTGCCCTCTGTGGACTCACTGCACTGCATCCCCAGTGGTGCCAGGGCACTCTCTGGACTCACTGCACTGCATCCCCAGTGGTTCCAGTGCACTCTCTGGACTCACTGCAGTGCATCCCCAGTGGTGCCAGTGCACTCTCTGGACTCACTGCACTGCATCCCCAGTGGTGCCAGTGCACTCTCTGGACTCACTGCACTGCATCCCCATTGGTGCCAGTGTACTCTCTGGACTCACTAATGACCATCCCCAGTGGTGCCAGTGCACTCTCTGGACTCACTGCACTGCATCCCCAGTGGTGCCAGTGCACTCTCTGGACTCACCGGGGTGCATCCCCAGTGGTGCCAGTGCACTCTATGGATCACTGCACTGCATCCCCAGTGGTGTCAGGTCACTCTCTGGACTCACTGCACTGCATCCCCAGTGGTGCCAGTGCACTCTCTGGACTCACTGCACTGCATCCCCATTGGTGCCAGTGCACTCTCTGGACTCACTAATGACCATCCCCAGTGGTGCCAGTGCACTCTCTGGACTCACTGCACTGCATCCCCAGTGGTGCCAGTGCACTCTCTGGACTCACTGCACTGCATCCCCAGTGGTGCCAGTGCACTCTCTGGACTCACTGACTGCATCCCCAGTGGTGCCAGTGCACTCTATGGAGTCACTGCAGTGCATCCCCAGGGGTGCCAGTGCACTCTCTGGACTCACTGCACTGCATCCCCAGTGGTGCCAGTGCACTCTCTGGACTCACTGCACTGCATCCCCAGTGGTGCCAGTGCACTCTCTGGACTCACTGCAGTGCATCCCCAGTGGTGCCAGTGCACTCTCTACACTCACTGCACTGCATCCCCAGTGGTGCCAGTGCACTCTCTGGACTCCCTGCACTGCATCCCCAGTGGTGCCAGTGCACTCTCTGGACTCACTGCACTGCATACCCAGTGGTGCCAGTGCACTCTCTGGACTCACTGCACTGCATCCCCAGTGGTGCCAGTGCACTCTCTGGACTCACTGCACTGCATCCCCAGTGGTGTCAGGTCACTCTCTGGACTCACTGCACTGCATCCCCAGTGGTGCCAGTGCACTCTCTGGACTCACTGCACTGCATCCCCAGTGGTGCCACTGCACTCTCTGGACTCACTGCACTGCATTCCCAGTGGTGCCAGTGCACTCTCTTGACTCACTGCAGTGCATCCCCAGTGGTGCCAGTGCACTCTCTGGACTCACTGCACTGCATCCCCAGTGGTGCCAGTGAACTCTCTGGACTCACTGCAGTGCATCCCCAGTGGTGCCAGTGCACTCTCTGGACTCACTCCACTGCATCCCCAGTGGTGCCAGTGCACTCTCTGGACTCACTGCAGTGCATCCCCAGTGGTGCCAGTGCACTCTCTGGACTCACTGCACTGCATCCCCAGTGGTGCCAGTGCACTCACTGGACTCACCGGGGTGCATCCCCAGTGGTGCCAGTGCACTCTCTGGACTCACTGCACTGCATCCCCAGTGGTGCCAGTGCACTCTCTGGACTCACTGCACTGCATCCCCAGTGGTGCCAGTGCACTCTCTGGACTCACTGCACTGCATCCCCAGTGGTGCAAGTGCACTCCCTGGACTCGCTGCAGTGCATCCCCAGTGGGGCCAGTGCACTTTCTGAACTCACTGCACTGATTCCCAGTGGTGCCAGTGCACTCTCTGGACTCACTGTACTGCATCCCCAGTGGTGCCAGTGCACTCTCTGCACTCACTGCACTGCATCCCCAGTGGTGCCAGTGCACTCTCTGGACTCACTGCAGTGCATCCCCAGTGGTGCCAGTGCACTCTCTGGACTCACTGCACTGCATCCCCAGTGGTGCCAGTGCACTCTTTGTACTCACGGCACTGCATCCCCAGTGGTGCCAGTACACTCTCTGGACTCACTGCACTGCATCCCCAGTGGTGCCAGTGCACTCCCTGGACTCACTGCACTGCATCCCCAGTGGTGCCAGTGCACTCTGTGGACTCACTACACTGCATCCCCAGTGGTGCCAGTGCACTCTCTGGACTCACTGCACTGCATCCCCAGTGGTGCCACTGCACTCTCTGGACTCACTGCACTGCATCCCCAGTGGTGCCAGTGCCCTCTCTGGACTCACTGTAGTGCATCACTCGTGGTGCCAGTGCACTCTCTGGACTCATTTCACTGCATCCCCAGTGGTGCCAGTGCACTCTCTGGACTCACTGCACTGCATCCCCAGTGGTGCCAGTGCACTCTCTGGACTCACCGGGGTGCATCCCCAATAGTGCCAGTGCCCTCTCTGGACTCACTGCAGTGCATCCCCAGTGGTGCCAGTGCGCTCTCTGGACTCACCGCACTGCATCCCCAGTGGTGCCAGTGCACTCTATGAACTCACTGCAGTGCATCCCCACTGGTGCCAGTGCACTCTCTGGACTCATTTCACTGCATCCCCAGTGGTGCCAATGTACTCTCTGGACTCACTGCACTGCATCCCCAGTGGTGCCAGTGCACTCTCTGGACTCACTGCACTGCATCCCCAGTGGTGCCACTGCACTCTCTGGACTCTCTGCAGTGTATCCCCAGTGGTGCCAGTGCACTCTCTGGACTCACTGCACTGCGTCCCCACTGGTGCCAGTGCACTCTCTGGACTCACTGCACTGCATCCCCAGTGGTGCCACTGCACTCCCTGGACTCACTGCACTGCATCCCCAGTGGTGCCACTGCACTCTCTGGACTCACCAGGGTGCATCCCCAGTGGTGCCAGTGCACTCTCTGGACTCACTGACCTGCATCCCCAGTGGTGCCAGTGCACTCTCTGGACTCACCAGGGTGCATCCCCAGTGGTGCCAGTGCACTCTCTGGACTCACCGGGGTGCATCCCCAGTGGTGCCAGTGCACTCTCTGGACTCACGGCACTGCATCCCCATTGGTGCCAGTGCACTCTGTGGACTCACTACACTGCATCCCCAGTGGTGCCAGTGCACTCTCTGGACTCACTGCACTGCATTACCAGTGGAGACAGTGCACTCTCTGGACTCACTGCACTGCATCCCCAGTGGGGCCAGTGTACTCTCTGGACTCACTGCAGTGCATCCCCAGTGGTGCCAGTGCACTCTCTGGACTCACTGCACTGCATCCCTACTGGTGCCAGTGCACTCTCTGGACTCACTGCAGTGCATCCCCAGTGGAGCCAGTGGACCTTCTGGACTCACTGCACTGCATCCCCAGTGGTGCCAGTGCACTCTCTGGACTCACTGCACTGCATCCCCAGTGGTGCCAGTGCAATCTCTGGACTCACTGCAATGCATCCCCAGTGGTGCCAGTGCACTCTCTGGACTCACTGCACTGCATCCCCAGTGGTGCCAGTGCACTCTCTGGACTCACTGCACTGCATCCCCAGTGGTGCCAGTGCACTCTCTGGACTCACTGCAGTGCATCCCCAGTGGTACCAGTGCACTCTCTGGACTCACCGGGGTGCATCCCCAGTGGTGCCATTGCACTCTCTGGACTCACTGCACTGCATCCCCAGTGGTGCCAGTGCACTCTCTGGACTCACCGGGATGCATCCCCAGTGGTGCCAGTGCACTCTCTGGACTCACTGCACTGCATCCCCAGTGGTGCCAGTGCACTCTCTGGACTCACGGCACTGCATCCCCAGTGGTGCCAGTGCACTCTCTGGACTCACTGCAGTGAATCCCCAGTGGTGCCAGTGCACTCTGTGGACTCACTACACTGCATGCCCAGTGGTGCCAGTGCACTCTCTGGACTCACTGCACTGCATCTCCAGTGATGACAGTGCACTCTCTGGACTCACTGCACTGCATCCCCATTGGTGCCAGTGCACTCTCTGGACTCACTGTAGTGCATCACTCGTGGTGCCAGTGCACTCTCTGGACTCACTGCACTGCATCCCCAGTGGTGCCAGTGCACTCTCTGGACTCACTGCAATGCATCCCCAGTGGTGCCAGTGCACTCTCTGGACTCACTGCACTGCATCCCCAGTGGTGCCAGTGCACTCTCTGGACTCACTGCAGTGCATCCCCAGTGGTGCCAGTGGACCTTCTGGACTCACTGCACTGCATCCCCAGTGGTGCCAGTGCACTCTCTGGACTCACTGCACTGCATCCCCAGTGGTGCCAGTGCACTCTCTGGACTCACTGCACTGCATCCCCAGTGGTGCCAGTGCAATCTCTGGTCTCACTGCAGTGCATACCTAGTGGTGCCAGTGCACTCTCTGGACTCACTGCACTGCATCCCCAGTGGTGCCACTGCACTCCCTGGACTCACTGCACTGCATCCCCCGTGGTGCCACTGCACTCTCTGGACTCACCAGGGTGCATCCCCAGTGGTGCCAGTGCACTCTCTGGACTCACTGACCTGCATCCCCAGTGGTGCCAGTGCACTCTCTGGACTCACCAGGGTGCATCCCCAGTGGTGCCAGTGCACTCTCTGGACTCACCGGGGTGCATCCCCAGTGGTGCCAGTGCACTCTCTGGACTCACGGCACTGCATCCCCATTGGTGCCAGTGCACTCTGTGGACTCACTACACTGCATCCCCAGTGGTGCCAGTGCACTCTCTGGACTCACTGCACTGCATCCCCAGTGGTGCCAGTGCACTCCCTGGACTCACTGCACTGCATCCCCAGTGGTGCCAGTGCACTCTGTGGACTCACTACACTGCATCCCCAGTGGTGCCAGTGCACTCCCTGGACTCACTGCACTGCATCCCCAGTGATGCCAGTGCACTCTCTGGACTCACTGCACTGCATCCCCAGTGGTGCCAGTGCACTCTCTGGACTCATTGCACTGCATCCCCAATGGTGCCAGTGCACTCTCTGGACTCACGGCACTGCATCCCCAGTGGTGCCAGTGCACTCTCTGGACTCACTGCACTGCATCCCCAGTGGTGCCAGTGCACTCTCTGGACTCACTGCACTGCATCGCCAGTGGTGCCAGGGCACTCTCTGGACTCACTGCACTGCATCCCCAGTGGTGCCAGTGACCTCTCTGGACTCAGTGCAGTGCATTCCCAGTGGTGCCAGTGCACTCTCTGGACTCACCGGGGTGCATCCCCAATAGTGCCAGTGCCCTCTCTGGACTCACTGCAGTGCATCCCCAGTGGTGCCAGTGCGCTCTCTGGACTCACCGCACTGCATCCCCAGTGGTGCCAGTGCACTCTATGAACTCACTGCAGTGCATCCCCACTGGTGCCAGTGCACTCTCTGGACTCATTTCACTGCATCCCCAGTGGTGCCAATGTACTCTCTGGACTCACTGCACTGCATCCCCAGTGGTGCCAGTGCACTCTCTGGACTCACTGCACTGCATCCCCAGTGGTGCCAGTGCACTCTCTGAGCTCACTGCACTGCATCCCCAGTGGTGCCAGTGCTCTCTCTGGACTCACTGCACTGCATCCCCAGTGGTGACAGTGCACTCTCTGGACTCACTGCACTGCATCCCCAATGGTGCCAGTGCACTCTTTGGACTCACTGCACTGCATCCCCAGTGGTGCCACTGCACTCTCTGGACTCACTGCACTGCATCCCCAGTGGTGCCGGGGCACTCTCTGGACTCACTGCACTGCATCCCCAGTGGTGCCAGTGAACTCTCTGGACTCACTGCACTGCATCCCCAGTGGTGCCAATGCACTCTCTTGAGTCACTGCACTGCATCCCCAGTGGTGCCAGTGACCTCTCTGGACTCAGTGCAGTGCATTCCCAGTGGTGCCAGTGCACTCTCTGGACTCACCGGGGTGCATCCCCAATAGTGCCAGTGCCCTCTCTGGACTCACTGCAGTGCATCCCCAGTGGTGCCAGTGCGCTCTCTGGACTCACCGCACTGCATCCCCAGTGGTGCCAGTGCACTCTATGAACTCACTGCAGTGCATCCCCACTGGTGCCAGTGCACTCTCTGGACTCATTTCACTGCATCCCCAGTGGTGCCAATGTACTCTCTGGACTCACTGCACTGCATCCCCAGTGGTGCCAGTGCACTCTCTGGACTCACTGCACTGCATCCCCAGTGGTGCCAGTGCACTCTCTGAGCTCACTGCACTGCATCCCCAGTGGTGCCAGTGCTCTCTCTGGACTCACTGCACTGCATCCCCAGTGGTGACAGTGCACTCTCTGGACTCACTGCACTGCATCCCCAATGGTGCCAGTGCACTCTTTGGACTCACTGCACTGCATCCCCAGTGGTGCCACTGCACTCTCTGGACTCACTGCACTGCATCCCCAGTGGTGCCGGGGCACTCTCTGGACTCACTGCACTGCATCCCCAGTGGTGCCAGTGAACTCTCTGGACTCACTGCACTGCATCCCCAGTGGTGCCAATGCACTCTCTTGAGTCACTGCACTGCATCCCCAGAGGGGCCAGTGCACTCTCTGGACTCACGGCAGTGCATCCCCACTGGTGCCCGTGCACTCTCTGGACTCACGGCACTGCACCCCCAGTGGTGCCAGTGCACTCTCTGGACTCACTGCACTGCATCCCCAGTGGTGCCAGTGCACTCTCTGGACTCACTGCACTGCATCCCCAGTGGTGCCAGTGCCCTCTGTGGACTCACTGCACTGCATCCCCAGTGGGGCCAGTGTACTCTCTGGACTCACTGCAGTGCATCCCCAGTGGTGCCAGTGCACTCTCTGGACTCACTGCACTGCATCCCCACTGGTGCCAGTGCACTCTCTGGACTCACTGCAGTGCATACCCAGTGGAGCCAGTGGACCTTCTGGACTCACTGCACTGCATCCCCAGTGGTGCCAGTGCACTCTCTGGACTCACTGCACTGCATCCCCAGTGGTGCCAGTGCAATCTCTGGACTCACTGCAGTGCATCCCCAGTGGTGCCAGTGCACTCTCTGGACTCACTGCACTGCATCCCCAGTGGTGCCAGTGCACTCTCTGGACTCACTGCAGTGCATCCCCAGTGGTACCAGTGCACTCTCTGGACTCACCGGGGTGCATCCCCAGTGGTGCCATTGCACTCTCTGGAGTCACTGCACTGCATCCCCAGTGGTGCCAGTGTACTCTCTGGACTCACCGGGGTGCATCCCCAGTGGTGCCAGTGCACTCTCTGGACTCACGGCACTGCATCCCCATTGGTGCCAGTGCACTCTCTGGACTCACTGCACTGCATCCCCAGTGGTGCCAGTGCACTCCCTGGACTCACTGCACTGCATCCCCAGTGGTGCCAGTGCACTCTCTGGACTCACTGCACTGCATCCCCAGTGGTGCCAGTGCACTCTCTGGACTCACTGCAGTGCATCCCCAGTGGTACCAGTGTACTCTCTGGACTCACTGCAATGCATCCCCAGTGGTGCCAGTGCACTCTCTGGACTCACGGCACTGCATCCCCAGTGGTGCCAGTGCACTCTCTGGACTCACTGAACTGCATCCCCAGTGGTGCCAGTGCACTCTCTGGACTCACTGCAGTGCATCCCCAGTGGTACCAGTGCACTCTCTGGACTCACCGGGGTGCATCCCCAGTGGTGCCATTGCACTCTCTGGAGTCACTGCACTGCATCCCCAGTGGTGCCAGTGTACTCTCTGGACTCACCGGGGTGCATCCCCAGTGGTGCCAGTGCACTCTCTGGACTCACGGCACTGCATCTCCATTGGTGCCAGTGCACTCTCTGGACTCACTGCACTGCATCCCCAGTGGTGCCAGTGCACTCCCTGGACTCACTGCACTGCATCCCCAGTGGTGCCAGTGCACTCTCTGGACTCACTGCACTGCATCCCCAGTGGTGCCAGTGCCCTCTGTGGACTCACTGCACTGCATCCCCAGTGGGGCCAGTGGACCTTCTGGACTCACTGCAGTGCATCCCCAGTGGTGCCAGTGCCCTCTCTGGACTCACTGCACTGCATCCCCAATCGTACCAGTGCACTCTCTGGACTCACTGCACTGCATCCCCAGTGGTGCCAGTGCACTCTCTGGACTCACTGCACTGCATCCCCAGTGGTGCCAGTGCAATCTCTGGACTCACTGCAGTGCATCCCCAGTGGTGCCAGTGCACTCTCTGGACTCACTGCACTGCATCCCCAGTGGTGCCAGTGCACTCTCTGGACTCACTGCAGTGCATCCCCAGTGGTACCAGTGCACTCTCTGGACTCACCGGGGTGCATCCCCAGTGGTGCCATTGCACTCTCTGGAGTCACTGCACTGCATCCCCAGTGGTGCCAGTGTACTCTCTGGACTCACCGGGGTGCATCCCCAGTGGTGCCAGTGCACTCTCTGGACTCACTGCACTGCATCCCCATTGGTGCCAGTGCACTCTCTGGACTCACTGCACTGCATCCCCAGTGGTGCCAGTGCACTCCCTGGACTCACTGCACTGCATCCCCAGTGGTGCCAGTGCACTCTCTGGACTCACTGCACTGCATCCCCAGTGGTGCCAGTGCACTCTCTGGACTCACTGCAGTGCATCCCCAGTGGTACCAGTGTACTCTCTGGACTCACTGCAATGCATCCCCAGTGGTGCCAGTGCACTCTCTGGACTCACGGCACTGCATCCCCCGTGGTGCCAGTGCACTCTCTGGACTCACTGAACTGCATCCCCAGTGGTGCCAGTGCACTCTCTGGACTCACTGCAGTGCATCCCCAGTGGTACCAGTGCACTCTCTGGACTCACCGGGGTGCATCCCCAGTGGTGCCATTGCACTCTCTGGAGTCACTGCACTGCATCCCCAGTGGTGCCAGTGTACTCTCTGGACTCACCGGGGTGCATCCCCAGTGGTGCCAGTGCACTCTCTGGACTCACGGCACTGCATCCCCATTGGTGCCAGTGCACTCTCTGGACTCACTGCACTGCATCCCCAGTGGTGCCAGTGCACTCCCTGGACTCACTGCACTGCATCCCCAGTGGTGCCAGTGCACTCTCTGGACTCACTGCACTGCATCCCCAGTGGTGCCAGTGCCCTCTGTGGACTCACTGCACTGCATCCCCAGTGGGGCCAGAGGACCTTCTGGACTCACTGCAGTGCATCCCCAGTGGTGCCAGTGCCCTCTCTGGACTCACTGCACTGCATCCCCAATCGTACCAGTGCACTCTCTGGACTCACTGCACTGCATCCCCAGTGGTGCCAGTGCACTCTCTGGACTCACTGCACTGCATCCCCAGTGGTGCCAGTGCAATCTCTGGTCTCACTGCAGTGCATACCTAGTGGTGCCAGTGCACTCCCTGGACTCACGGCACTGCATCCCCAGTGGTGCCAGTGCACTCTCTGGACTCACTGCACTGCATCCCCAGTGGTGCCAGTGCCCTCTGTGGACTCACTGCACTGGATCCCCTATGGGGCCAGTGTACTCTCTGGACTCACTGCAGTGCATCCCCAGTGGTGCCAGTGCACTCTCTGGACTCACTGCAATGCATCCCCAGTGGTGCCAGTGCACTCTCTGGACTCACTGCACTGCATCCCCAGTGGTGCCAGTGCACTCTCTGGACTCACTGCAGTGCATCCCCAGTGGTGCCAGTGGACCTTCTGGACTCACGGCACTTCATCCCCAGTGGTGCCAGTGCACTCTCTGGACTCACTGCAGTGCATCCCCAGTGGTTCCAGTGTGCTCTCTGGAGTCTCTGCACTTCATCCCCAGTGGTGCCAGTGCACTCTCTGGACTCACGGCACTGCATCCCCATTGGTGCCAGTGCACTCTCTGGACTCACCGGGGTGCATCCCCAGTGGTGCCAGTGCACTCTCTGGACTCACTGCACTGCATCCCCAGTGGTGCCAGTGCACTCTCTGGACTCACTGCACTGCATCCCCAGTGGTGCCAGTGCCCTCTGTGGTCTCACTGCACTGCATCCCCAGTGGTGCCAGTGCACTCTCTGGACTCACTGACCTGCATCCCCAGTGGTGCCTGTGCACTCTCTTGAGTCACTGCACTGCATCCCCAGTGGTGCCAGTGCACTCTCTGGACTCACTGCACTGCATCCCCAGTGGTGTCAGTGGACCTTCTGGACTCACTGCACTGCATCCCCAGTGGTGCCAGTGCACTCTCTGGACTCACAGCACTGCATCCCCAGTGGTGCCAGTGCACTCTCTGGACTCACTGCACTGCATCCCCAGTGGTGCCAGTGCACACTCTGGACTCACGGCACTGCATCCCCAGTGGTGCTAGTGCACTCTCTGGACCAACGGCACTGCATCCCCAGTATTGCCAGTGCACTCTCTGGACTCACTGCACTGCATCCCCAGTGGTGCCAGGGTACTCTCTGGACTCACTGCACTGCATCCCCAGTGGTGCCAAGGCACTCTCTGGACTCACTGCACATCATCGCCATTGGTGCCAGAGCACTCTCTGGACTCATTGCAGTGCATCCCCAGTGGTGCCAGTGCACTCTCTGGACTCACTGCACTGCATCCCCAGTGGTGCCAGTGCACTCTCTGGACTCACGGCACTGCATCCCCATTGGTGCCAGTGCACTCTCTGGACTCACCAGGGTGCATCCCCAGTGGTGCCAGTGCACTCTCTGGACTCACTGCACTGCATCTCCAGTGATGACTGTGCACTCTCTGGACTCACTGCACTGCATCCCCAGTGGTGCCAGTGCACTCTCTGGACTCACTGTAGTGCATCACTCGTGGTGCCAGTGCACTCTCTGGACTCACTGCACTGCATCCCCAGTGGTGCCAGTGCACTCTCTGGACTCACTGCACTGCATCCCCAGTGGTGCCAGTGCACTCTCTGGACTCACCGGGGTGCATCCCCAGTGGTGCCAGTGCACTCTCTGGACTCACTGCACTGCATCCCCAGTGGTGCCAGTGCACTCTCTGGAGTCACTGCACTGCATCCCCAGTGGTGCCAGTGCACTCTCTGGACTCACTGCACTGCATCCCCAGTGGTGCCAGTGCAATCTCTGGTCTCACTGCAGTGCATACCTAGTGGTGCCAGTGCACTCTCTGGACTCACTGCACTGCATCCCCAGTGGTGCCACTGCACTCCCTGGACTCACTGCACTGCATCCCCAGTGGTGCCACTGCACTCTCTGGACTCACCAGGGTGCATCCCCAGTGGTGCCAGTGCACTCTCTGGACTCACTGCACTGCATCCCCAGTGGTGCCAGTACACTCTCTGGACTCACCAGGGTGCATCCCCAGTGGTGCCAGTGCACTCTCTGGACTCACCGGGGTGCATCCCCAGTGGTGCCAGTGCACTCTCTGGACTCACCGGGGTGCATCCCCAGTGGTGCCAGTGCACTCTCTGGACTCACTGCACTGCATCCCCAGTGGTGCCAGTGCACTCTTTGGACTCACGGCACTGCATCCCCAGTGGTGCCAGTGCACTCTCTGGACTCACTGCACTGCATCCCCAGTGGTGCCAGTGCACTCCCTGGACTCACTGCACTGCATCCCCAGTGGTGCCAGTGCACTCTGTGGACTCACTACACTGCATCCCCAGTGGTGCCAGTGCACTCTCTGGACTCACTGCACTGCATCCCCAGTGGTGCCACTGCACTCTCTGGACTCACTGTACTGCATCCCCAGTGGTGCCAGTGCCCTCTCTGGACTCACTGTAGTGCATCACTCGTGGTGCCAGTGCACTCTCTAGACTCACTGCACTGCATCCCCAGTGGTGCCAGTGCACTCTCTGGACTCACTGCACTGCATCCCCAGTGGTGCCAGTGCACACTGTGGACTCACGGCACTGCATCCCCAGTGGTGCCAGTGCACTCTCTGGACTCACTGCACTGCATCCCCAGTGGTGCCAGTGCACTCTCTGGACTCACTGCACTGCATCCCCAGTGGTGCCAGTGCACTCCCTGGACTCACTGCACTGCATCCCCAGTGATGCCAGTGCACTCTCTGGACTCACTGCACTGCATCCCCAGTGGTGCCAGTGCACTCTCTGGACTCACTGCACTGCATCCCCAGTGGTGCCAGTGCACTCTCTGGACTCACTGCACTGCATAGCCAGTGGTGCCAGTGCACTCCCTGGACTCACTGCACTGCATCCCCAGTGGTGCCAGTGCACTCTCTGGACTCACCGCACTGCATCCCCAGTGGTGCCAGGGTACTCTCTGGACTCACTGCCCTGCATCCCCAGTGGGGCCAGTGTACTCTCTGGACTCACTGCAGTGCATCCCCAGTGGTGCCAGTGCACTCTCTGGACTCACTGGACTGTATCCCCACTGGTGCCAGTGGACCTTCTGGACTCACTGCACTGCATCCCCAGTGGTGCCAGTGCACTCTCTGGACTCACTGCACTGCATCCCCAGTGGTGCCAGTGCAATCTCTGGACTCACTGCAATGCATCCCCAGTGGTGCCAGTGTACTCTCTGGGCTCAGTGCACTGCATCCCCAGTGGTGCCAGTGCACTCTCTGGACTCACTGCACTGCATCCCCAGTGGTGCCAGTGCACACTCTGGACTCACGGCACTGCATCCCCAGTGGTGCTAGTGCACTCTCTGGACTCACGGCACTGCATCCCCAGTGGTGCCAGTGCACTCTCTGGGCTCACTGCACTGCATCCCCAGTGGTGCCAGGGTACTCTATGGAATCACTGCACTGCATCCCCAGTGGTGCCAGTGCACTCTCTGGACTCACTGCACTGCATCCCCAGTGGTGTCAGTGCACTCTCTGGACTCACTGCACTGCATCCCCAGTGGTGCCAGTGCACTCTCTGGACTCACTGCACTGCATCCCCAGTGGTGCCAGTGCACTCTCTGGACTCACCAGGGTGAATCCGCAGTGGTGCCAGTGCACTCTCCTTATCACTACACTGCATCCCCATTGGTGCCAGTGAACTCTATGGAGTCACTGCAGTGCATCCCCAGGGGTACCAGTGCACTCTGTGGACTCACTGCACTGCATCCCCATTGGTGCCAGTGCACTCTCTGGACTCACAAATGACCATCCCCAGTGGTGCCAGTGCACTCTCTGGACTCACTGCACTGCATCCCCAGTGGTGCTAGTGCACTCTCTGGACTCACTGCACTGCATCCCCAGTGGTGCCAGTGCACTCTCTGGACTCACCGGGGTGCATCCCCAGTGGTGCCAGTGCACTCTCTGGACTCACTGCACTGCATCCCCAGTGGTGCCAGTGCACTCTCTGGACTCACTGCACTGCATCCCCAGTGGTGCCAGTGCACTCTCTGGACTCACTGCACTGCATCCCCAGTGGTGCCAGTGCAATCTCTGGTCTCACTGCAGTGCATACCTAGTGGTGCCAGTGCACTCTCTGGACTCACTGCACTGCATCCCCAGTGGTGCCACTGCACTCCCTGGACTCACTGCACTGCATCCCCAGTGGTGCCACTGCACTCTCTGGACTCACCAGGGTGCATCCCCAGTGGTGCCAGTGCACTCTCTGGACTCACTGCACTGCATCCCCAGTGGTGCCAGTGCACTCTCTGGACTCACCAGGGTGCATCCCCAGTGGTGCCAGTGCACTCTCTGGACTCACCGGGGTGCATCCCCAGTGGTGCCAGTGCACTCTCTGGACTCACGGCACTGCATCCCCATTGGTGCCAGTGCACTCTGTGGACTCACTACACTGCATCCCCAGGGGTCCCAGTGCACGCTCTGGACTCACTGCACTGCATTTCCAGTGGTGACAGTGCACTCTCTGGACTCACTACACTGCATCCCCAGTGGTGCCAGTGCACTCTCTGGACTCACCGGGGTGCATCCCCAGTGGTGCCAGTGCACTCTCTGGACTCACTGCACTGCATCCCCAGTGGTGCCAGTGCACTCTTTGGACTCACGGCACTGCATCCCCAGTGGTGCCAGTGCACTCTCTGGACTCACTGCACTGCATCCCCAGTGGTGCCAGTGCACTCCCTGGACTCACTGCACTGCATCCCCAGTGGTGCCAGTGCACTCTGTGGACTCACTACACTGCATTCCCAGTGGTGCCAGTGCACTCTCTGGACTCACTGCACTGCATCCCCAGTGGTGCCACTGCACTCTCTGGACTCACTGCACTGCATCCCCAGTGGTGCCAGTGCCCTCTCTGGACTCACTGTAGTGCATCACTCGTGGTGCCAGTGCACTCTCTGGACTCACTGCACTGCATCCCCAGTGGTGCCAGTGCACTCTCTGGACTCACTGCACTGCATCCCCAGTGGTGCCAGTGCACACTGTGGACTCACGGCACTGCATCCCCAGTGGTGCCAGTGCACTCTCTGGCCTCACTGCACTGCATCCCCACTGGTGCCAGTGCACTCTCTGGAGTCACTGCACTGCATCCCCAGTGTTGCCAGTGCACTCCCTGGACTCACTGCACTGCATCCCCAGTGATGCCAGTGCACTCTCTGGACTCACTGCACTGCATCCCCAGTGGTGCCAGTGCACTCTCTGGACTCACTGCACTGCATCCCCAGTGGTGCCAGTGCACTCTCTGGACTCACTGCACTGCATAACCAGTGGTGCCAGTGCACTCCCTGGACTCACTGCACTGCATCCCCAGTGGTGCCAGTGCACTCTATGGACTCACCGCACTGCATCCCCAGTGGTGCCAGGGTACTCTCTGGACTCACTGCCCTGCATCCCCAGTGGGGCCAGTGTACTCTCTGGACTCACTGCAGTGCATCCCCAGTGGTGCCAGTGCACTCTCTGGACTCACTGGACTGTATCCCCACTGGTGCCAGTGGACCTTCTGGACTCACTGTACTGCATCCCCAGTGGTGCCAGTGCACTCTCTGGACTCACTGCACTGCATCCCCAGTGGTGCCAGTGCAATCTCTGGACTCACTGCAATGCATCCCCAGTGGTGCCAGTATACTCTCTGGGCTCAGTGCACTGCATCCCCAGTGGTGCCAGTGCACTCTCTGGACTCACTGCACTGCATCCCCAGTGGTGCCAGTGCACACTCTGGACTCACGGCACTGCATCCCCAGTGGTGCTAGTGCACTCTCTGGACTCACGGCACTGCATCCCCAGTGGTGCCAGTGCACTCTCTGGGCTCACTGCACTGCATCCCCAGTGGTGCCAGGGTACTCTATGGAATCACTGCACTGCATCCCCAGTGGTGCCAGTGCACTCTCTGGACTCACTGCACTGCATCCCCAGTGGTGTCAGTGCACTCTCTGGACTCACTGCACTGCATCCCCAGTGGTGCCAGTGCACTCTCTGGACTCACTGCACTGCATCCCCAGTGGTGTCAGTGCACTCTCTGGACTCACTGCACTGCATCCCCAGTGGGGCCAGTGTACTCTCTGGACTCACTGCAGTGCATCCCCAGTGGTGCCAGTGCACTCTCTGGACTCACTGGACTGTATCCCCACTGGTGCCAGTGGACCTTCTGGACTCACTGTACTGCATCCCCATTGGTGCCAGTGAACTCTATGGAGTCACTGCAGTGCATCCCCAGGGGTACCAGTGCACTCTGTGGACTTACTGCACTGCATCCCCATTGGTGCCAGTGCACTCTCTGGACTCACAAATGACCATCCCCAGTGGTGCCAGTGCACTCTCTGGACTCACTGCACTGCATCCCCAGTGGTGCCAGTGCACTCTCTGGACTCACTGCACTCCATCCCCGGTGGTGCCAGTGCACTCTCTGGACTCACTCCACTGCATCCCCGGTGGTGCCAGTGCACTCTCTGGACTCACTGCACTACAACCCCAGTGGTGCCAGTGCACTCTCTGGACTCACTGTAGTGCATCACTCGTGGTGCCAGTGCACTCTCTGGACTCACTGCACTGCATCCCCAGTGGTGCTAGTGCACTCTCTGGACTCACTGCACTGCATCCCCAGTGGTGCCACTGCACTCTCTGGACTCACTGCACTGCATCCCCAGTGGTGCCAGTGCACACTCTGGACTCACGGCACTGCATCCCCAGTGGTGCCAGTGCACTCTCTGGACTCACGGCACTGCATCCCCAGTGGTGCCAGTGCACTCTCTGGACTCACGGCAGCGCATCCCCAGTGGTGACAGTGCACTCTGTCGACTCACTGCACTGCATCCCCAGTGGTGCCAGTGCACTCTCTGAACTCACTGCACTGCATCCCCACTGGTGCCAGGGTACTCTCTGGACTCACTGCACTGCATCCCCAGTGGTGCCAGGGCACTCTCTGGACTCACTGCACTGCATCTCCAGTGGTGCCAGTGCACTCTCTGGACTCACTGCACTGCATCCCCAGTCGTGCCAGGGCACTCTCTGGACTCACGGCACTGCATCCCCAGTGGTGCCAGTGCACTCTCTGGACTCTCTGCAGTGTATCCCCAGTGGTGCCAGTGCACTCTCTGGACTCACTGCACTGCGTCCCCGGTGGTGCCAGTGCACTCTCTGGACTCACGGAACTGCATCCCCAGTGGTGCCAGTGCACTGTCTGGACTCATTGCACTGCATCCCCAGTGGTGCCAAGGCACTCTCTGGACTCACTGCAGTGTATCCCCAGTGGTGCCAGTGCACTCTCTGGACTCACTGCACTGCATCCCCAGTGGTGCCAGTGCACTCTTTGGACTCACTGCACTGAATTCCCGGTGGTGCCAGTGCACTCTGTGCACGCACAGCACTGCATCCCCAGTGGTGCCAGTGAACTCTCTGGACTCACTGCAATGCATCCCCAGTGGTGCCAGTGCACTCTCTGGACTCACTGCACTGCATCCCCAGTGGTGCCAGGGTACTCTCTGGACTCACTGCACTGCATCCCCAGTGGTGCCAGTGCACTCTCTGGACTCACTGCACTGCATCCCCATTGGTGCCAGTGCACTCTCTGGACTCACTAATGACCATCCCCAGTGGTGCCAGTGCACTCTCTGGACTCACTGCACTGCATCCCCAGTGGTGCCAGTGCACTCTCTGGACTCACTGAACTGCATCCCCAGTGGTGCCAGTGCACTCTATGGAGTCACTGCACTGCATCCCCAGGGGTGCCAGTGCACTCTCTGGACTCACTGCACTGCATCCCCAGTGGTGCCAGTGCACTCTCTGGACTCACTGCACTGCATCCCCATTGGTGCCAGTGCACTCTCTGGACTCACTGCAGTGCATCCCCAGTGGTGCCAGTGCACTCTCTACACTCACTGCACTGCATCCCCAGTGGTGCCAGTGCACTCTCTGGACTCACTGCAGTGCATCCCCAGTGGTGCTAGTGCACTCTCTGGACTCACTGCACTGCATCCCCAGGGGTGCCAGTGCACTCTCTGGACTCACTGCACTGCATCTCCATTGGTGCCAGTGCACTCTCTGGACTCACCG
This sequence comes from Anser anser, assembly GCF_964211835.1. Classification (NCBI taxonomy): domain Eukaryota; kingdom Metazoa; phylum Chordata; class Aves; order Anseriformes; family Anatidae; genus Anser; species Anser anser. The sequence continues at coordinate 693,587 of NW_028153982.1, forward strand.
GGTTGCATCCCCATTGGTGCCAGTGCACTCTCTGGACTCACTGCACTGCATCCCCAGTGGTGTCAGGTCACTCTCTGGACTCACTGCACTGCATCCCCAGTGGTGCCAGTGCACTCTATGGAGTCACTGCACTGCATCCCCAGTGGTGCCAGTGCACTCTCTGGACTCACTGCACTGCATCGCCGGTCGTGCCATTGCACTCTCTGGACTCACTGCACTGCATTCCCAGTGGTGCCAGTGCACTCTCTTGACTCACTGCAGTGCATCCCCAGTGGTGCCAGTGCACTCTCTAGACTCACTGCACGGCATCCCCCGTGGTGCCAGTTCACTCTCTGGACTCACTGCAGTGCATCCCCAGTGGTGCCAGTACACTCTTTGGACTCACTGCACTGCATCCCCAGTGGTGCCAGTGCACTCTCTGGACTCACTGCAGTGCATCCCCAGTGGTGCCAGTGCACTCTCTGGACTCACTGCACTGCATCCCCAGTGGTGCCAGAGCACTCACTGGACTCACCGGGGTGCATCCCCAGTGGTGCCAGTGCACTCTCTGGACTCACTGCACTGCATCCCCAGTGGTGCCAGTGCACTCTCTGGACTCACTGCACTGCATCCCCAGTGGTGCCAGTGCACTCTCTGGACTCACTGCACTGCATCCCCAGTGGTGCAAGTGCACTCCCTGGACTCGCTGCAGTGCATCCCCAGTGGGGCCAGTGCACTCTCTGAACTCACTGCACTGATTCCCAGTGGTGCCAGTGCACTCTCTGGACTCACTGCACTGCATCCCCATTGCTGTCAGTTAACTCTCTGGACTCACTGCACTGCATCCCCAGTGGTGCCAGTGCACTCTCTGGACTCACTGCACTGCATCCCCATTGTTGCCAGTGCACTCTCTGGACCCACTGCACTCCATTCCCAGTGGTGCCAGTGCACTCTCTGGACTCACTGCAGTGCATCCCCAGTGGTGCCAGTGCACTCTCTGGAGTCACTGTGCTGCATCCCCAGTGGTGCCAGTGCCCTCTCTGGACTCACTGCACTGCATCCCCAGTGGTGCCAGTGCACTCTCTGGACTCACTGCACTGCATCCCCAGTGGTGCCAGTGCACTCTCTGGACTCACTGCAGTGCATCCCCAGTGGTGCCAGTGCACTCTCTGGACTCACTACACTGCATCCCCAGTGGTGCCAGTGCACTCTCTGGACTCACTGCACTGCATCCCCAGTGGTGCCAGTGCACTCTCTGGACTCACTGTAGTGCACCACTCATGGTGCCAGTGCACTCTCTGGACTCACTGCACTGCAACCCCAGTGGTGCTAGTGCACACTCTGGACTCACTGCACTGCATCCCCAGTGGTGCCAGTGCACTCTCTGGACTCACTGCACTGCATCCCCAGTGGTGCCAGTGCACACTGTGGACTCACGGCACTGCATCCCCAGTGGTGCTAGTGCACTCTCTGGACTCACGGCACTGCATCCCCAGTGGTGCCAGTGCACTCTCTGGACTCACGGCAGCGCATCCCCAGTGGTGACAGTGCACTCTGTGGACTCACTGCACTGCATCCCCAGTGGTGCCAGTGCACTCTCTGGACTCACTGCACTGCATCCCCACTGGTGCAAGGGTACTCTCTGGACTCACTGCACTGCATCCCCAGTGGTGCCAGGGCACTCTCTGGACTCACTGCACTGCATCTCCAGTGGTGCCAGTGCACTCTCTGGACTCACCGCACTGCATCCCCAGTGGTGCCAGTGCACTCTCTGGACTCTCTGCAGTGTATCCCCAGTGGTGCCAGTGCACTCTCTGGACTCACTGCACTGCGTCCCCGGTGGTGCCAGTGCACTCTCTGGACTCACCGGGGTGCATCCCCAGTGGTGCCAGTGCACTCTCTGGACTCACTGCACTGCATCCCCAGTGGTGCCAAGGCACTCTCTGGACTCACTGCACTGCATCCCCAGTGGTGCCAGTGTACTCTCTGAACTCACTGCACTGCATCCCCAGTGGTGCCAGTGCACTTTCGGGAGTCACTGCACTGCATCCCCAGTGGTTCCAGTGCACTCTCTGGACTCTCTGCAGTGTATCCCCAGTGGTGCCAGTGCACTCTCTGGACTCACTGCAGTGCGTCCCCGGTGGTGCCAGTGCACTCTCTGTACTCACTCCACTGCATCCCCAGTGGTGCCAGTGCACTCTCTGGACTCACTGCACTGCATCCCCAGTGGTGCCAGTGCACTCTCTGGACTGAGTGCACTGCATCCCCAGTGGTGCCAGTGCCCTCTGTGGACTCACTGCACTGCATCCCCAGTGGTGCCAGGGCACTCTCTGGACTCACTGCACTGCATCCCCAGTGGTTCCAGTGCACTCTCTGGACTCACTGCAGTGCATCCCCAGTGGTGCCAGTGCACTCTCTGGACTCACTGCACTGCATCCCCAGTGGTGCCAGTGCACTCTCTGGACTCACTGCACTGCATCCCCATTGGTGCCAGTGTACTCTCTGGACTCACTAATGACCATCCCCAGTGGTGCCAGTGCACTCTCTGGACTCACTGCACTGCATCCCCAGTGGTGCCAGTGCACTCTCTGGACTCACCGGGGTGCATCCCCAGTGGTGCCAGTGCACTCTATGGATCACTGCACTGCATCCCCAGTGGTGTCAGGTCACTCTCTGGACTCACTGCACTGCATCCCCAGTGGTGCCAGTGCACTCTCTGGACTCACTGCACTGCATCCCCATTGGTGCCAGTGCACTCTCTGGACTCACTAATGACCATCCCCAGTGGTGCCAGTGCACTCTCTGGACTCACTGCACTGCATCCCCAGTGGTGCCAGTGCACTCTCTGGACTCACTGCACTGCATCCCCAGTGGTGCCAGTGCACTCTCTGGACTCACTGACTGCATCCCCAGTGGTGCCAGTGCACTCTATGGAGTCACTGCAGTGCATCCCCAGGGGTGCCAGTGCACTCTCTGGACTCACTGCACTGCATCCCCAGTGGTGCCAGTGCACTCTCTGGACTCACTGCACTGCATCCCCAGTGGTGCCAGTGCACTCTCTGGACTCACTGCAGTGCATCCCCAGTGGTGCCAGTGCACTCTCTACACTCACTGCACTGCATCCCCAGTGGTGCCAGTGCACTCTCTGGACTCCCTGCACTGCATCCCCAGTGGTGCCAGTGCACTCTCTGGACTCACTGCACTGCATACCCAGTGGTGCCAGTGCACTCTCTGGACTCACTGCACTGCATCCCCAGTGGTGCCAGTGCACTCTCTGGACTCACTGCACTGCATCCCCAGTGGTGTCAGGTCACTCTCTGGACTCACTGCACTGCATCCCCAGTGGTGCCAGTGCACTCTCTGGACTCACTGCACTGCATCCCCAGTGGTGCCACTGCACTCTCTGGACTCACTGCACTGCATTCCCAGTGGTGTCAGTGCACTCTCTTGACTCACTGCAGTGCATCCCCAGTGGTGCCAGTGCACTCTCTGGACTCACTGCACTGCATCCCCAGTGGTGCCAGTGAACTCTCTGGACTCACTGCAGTGCATCCCCAGTGGTGCCAGTGCACTCTCTGGACTCACTCCACTGCATCCCCAGTGGTGCCAGTGCACTCTCTGGACTCACTGCAGTGCATCCCCAGTGGTGCCAGTGCACTCTCTGGACTCACTGCACTGCATCCCCAGTGGTGCCAGTGCACTCACTGGACTCACCGGGGTGCATCCCCAGTGGTGCCAGTGCACTCTCTGGACTCACTGCACTGCATCCCCAGTGGTGCCAGTGCACTCTCTGGACTCACTGCACTGCATCCCCAGTGGTGCCAGTGCACTCTCTGGACTCACTGCACTGCATCCCCAGTGGTGCAAGTGCACTCCCTGGACTCGCTGCAGTGCATCCCCAGTGGGGCCAGTGCACTTTCTGAACTCACTGCACTGATTCCCAGTGGTGCCAGTGCACTCTCTGGACTCACTGTACTGCATCCCCAGTGGTGCCAGTGCACTCTCTGCACTCACTGCACTGCATCCCCAGTGGTGCCAGTGCACTCTCTGGACTCACTGCAGTGCATCCCCAGTGGTGCCAGTGCACTCTCTGGACTCACTGCACTGCATCCCCAGTGGTGCCAGTGCACTCTTTGGACTCACGGCACTGCATCCCCAGTGGTGCCAGTACACTCTCTGGACTCACTGCACTGCATCCCCAGTGGTGCCAGTGCACTCCCTGGACTCACTGCACTGCATCCCCAGTGGTGCCAGTGCACTCTGTGGACTCACTACACTGCATCCCCAGTGGTGCCAGTGCACTCTCTGGACTCACTGCACTGCATCCCCAGTGGTGCCACTGCACTCTCTGGACTCACTGCACTGCATCCCCAGTGGTGCCAGTGCCCTCTCTGGACTCACTGTAGTGCATCACTCGTGGTGCCAGTGCACTCTCTGGACTCATTTCACTGCATCCCCAGTGGTGCCAGTGCACTCTCTGGACTCACTGCACTGCATCCCCAGTGGTGCCAGTGCACTCTCTGGACTCACCGGGGTGCATCCCCAATAGTGCCAGTGCCCTCTCTGGACTCACTGCAGTGCATCCCCAGTGGTGCCAGTGCGCTCTCTGGACTCACCGCACTGCATCCCCAGTGGTGCCAGTGCACTCTATGAACTCACTGCAGTGCATCCCCACTGGTGCCAGTGCACTCTCTGGACTCATTTCACTGCATCCCCAGTGGTGCCAATGTACTCTCTGGACTCACTGCACTGCATCCCCAGTGGTGCCAGTGCACTCTCTGGACTCACTGCACTGCATCCCCAGTGGTGCCAGTGCAATCTCTGGTCTCACTGCAGTGCATACCTAGTGGTGCCAGTGCACTCTCTGGACTCACTGCACTGCATCCCCAGTGGTGCCACTGCACTCCCTGGACTCACTGCACTGCATCCCCAGTGGTGCCACTGCACTCTCTGGACTCACCAGGGTGCATCCCCAGTGGTGCCAGTGCACTCTCTGGACTCACTGACCTGCATCCCCAGTGGTGCCAGTGCACTCTCTGGACTCACCAGGGTGCATCCCCAGTGGTGCCAGTGCACTCTCTGGACTCACCGGGGTGCATCCCCAGTGGTGCCAGTGCACTCTCTGGACTCACGGCACTGCATCCCCATTGGTGCCAGTGCACTCTGTGGACTCACTACACTGCATCCCCAGTGGTGCCAGTGCACTCTCTGGACTCACTGCACTGCATTACCAGTGGTGACAGTGCACTCTCTGGACTCACTGCACTGCATCCCCAGTGGGGCCAGTGTACTCTCTGGACTCACTGCAGTGCATCCCCAGTGGTGCCAGTGCACTCTCTGGACTCACTGCACTGCATCCCTACTGGTGCCAGTGCACTCTCTGGACTCACTGCAGTGCATCCCCAGTGGAGCCAGTGGACCTTCTGGACTCACTGCACTGCATCCCCAGTGGTGCCAGTGCACTCTCTGGACTCACTGCACTGCATCCCCAGTGGTGCCAGTGCAATCTCTGGACTCACTGCAGTGCATCCCCAGTGGTGCCAGTGCACTCTCTGGACTCACTGCACTGCATCCCCAGTGGTGCCAGTGCACTCTCTGGACTCACTGCACTGCATCCCCAGTGGTGACAGTGCACTCTCTGGACTCACTGCAGTGCATCCCCAGTGGTACCAGTGCACTCTCTGGACTCACCGGGGTGCATCCCCAGTGGTGCCATTGCACTCTCTGGACTCACTGCACTGCATCCCCAGTGGTGCCAGTGCACTCTCTGGACTCACCGGGATGCATCCCCAGTGGTGCCAGTGCACTCTCTGGACTCACTGCACTGCATCCCCAGTGGTGCCAGTGCACTCTCTGGACTCACGGCACTGCATCCCCAGTGGTGCCAGTGCACTCTCTGGACTCACTGCAGTGAATCCCCAGTGGTGCCAGTGCACTCTGTGGACTCACTACACTGCATGCCCAGTGGTGCCAGTGCACTCTCTGGACTCACTGCACTGCATCTCCAGTGATGACAGTGCACTCTCTGGACTCACTGCACTGCATCCCCAGTGGTGCCAGTGCACTCTCTGGACTCACTGTAGTGCATCACTCGTGGTGCCAGTGCACTCTCTGGACTCACTGCACTGCATCCCCAGTGGTGCCAGTGCACTCTCTGGACTCACTGCACTGCATCCCCAGTGGTGCCAGTGCACTCTCTGGACTCACTGCACTGCATCCCCAGTGGTGCCAGTGCACTCTCTGGACTCACTGCAGTGCATCCCCAGTGGTGCCAGTGGACCTTCTGGACTCACTGCACTGCATCCCCAGTGGTGCCAGTGCACTCTCTGGACTCACTGCACTGCATCCCCAGTGGTGCCAGTGCACTCTCTGGACTCACTGCACTGCATCCCCAGTGGTGCCAGTGCAATCTCTGGTCTCACTGCAGTGCATACCTAGTGGTGCCAGTGCACTCTCTGGACTCACTGCACTGCATCCCCAGTGGTGCCACTGCACTCCCTGGACTCACTGCACTGCATCCCCCGTGGTGCCACTGCACTCTCTGGACTCACCAGGGTGCATCCCCAGTGGTGCCAGTGCACTCTCTGGACTCACTGACCTGCATCCCCAGTGGTGCCAGTGCACTCTCTGGACTCACCAGGGTGCATCCCCAGTGGTGCCAGTGCACTCTCTGGACTCACCGGGGTGCATCCCCAGTGGTGCCAGTGCACTCTCTGGACTCACGGCACTGCATCCCCATTGGTGCCAGTGCACTCTGTGGACTCACTACACTGCATCCCCAGTGGTGCCAGTGCACTCTCTGGACTCACTGCACTGCATTACCAGTGGTGACAGTGCACTCTCTGGACTCACTGCACTGCATCCCCAGTGGTGCCAGTGCACTCTCTGGACTCACTGCAGTGCATCCCCAGTGTTGCCAGTGCACTCTCTGGACTCACTGCACTGCATCCCCAGTGGTGCCAGTGCACTCTTTGGACTCACGGCACTGCATCCCCAGTGGTGCCAGTACACTCTCTGGACTCACTGCACTGCATCCCCAGTGGTGCCAGTGCACTCCCTGGACTCACTGCACTGCATCCCCAGTGGTGCCAGTGCACTCTGTGGACTCACTACACTGCATCCCCAGTGGTGCCAGTGCACTCCCTGGACTCACTGCACTGCATCCCCAGTGATGCCAGTGCACTCTCTGGACTCACTGCACTGCATTTCCAGTGGTGCCAGTGCACTCTCTGGACTCATTGCACTGCATCCCCAATGGTGCCAGTGCACTCTCTGGACTCACGGCACTGCATCCCCAGTGGTGCCAGTGCACTCTCTGGACTCACTGCACTGCATCCCCAGTGGTGCCAGTGCACTCTCTGGACTCACTGCACTGCATCGCCAGTGGTGCCAGGGCACTCTCTGGACTCACTGCACTGCATCCCCAGTGGTGCCAGTGACCTCTCTGGACTCAGTGCAGTGCATTCCCAGTGGTGCCAGTGCACTCTCTGGACTCACCGGGGTGCATCCCCAATAGTGCCAGTGCCCTCTCTGGACTCACTGCAGTGCATCCCCAGTGGTGCCAGTGCGCTCTCTGGACTCACCGCACTGCATCCCCAGTGGTGCCAGTGCACTCTATGAACTCACTGCAGTGCATCCCCACTGGTGCCAGTGCACTCTCTGGACTCATTTCACTGCATCCCCAGTGGTGCCAATGTACTCTCTGGACTCACTGCACTGCATCCCCAGTGGTGCCAGTGCACTCTCTGGACTCACTGCACTGCATCCCCAGTGGTGCCAGTGCACTCTCTGAGCTCACTGCACTGCATCCCCAGTGGTGCCAGTGCTCTCTCTGGACTCACTGCACTGCATCCCCAGTGGTGACAGTGCACTCTCTGGACTCACTGCACTGCATCCCCAATGGTGCCAGTGCACTCTTTGGACTCACTGCACTGCATCCCCAGTGGTGCCACTGCACTCTCTGGACTCACTGCACTGCATCCCCAGTGGTGCCGGGGCACTCTCTGGACTCACTGCACTGCATCCCCAGTGGTGCCAGTGAACTCTCTGGACTCACTGCACTGCATCCCCAGTGGTGCCAATGCACTCTCTTGAGTCACTGCACTGCATCCCCAGAGGGGCCAGTGCACTCTCTGGACTCACGGCAGTGCATCCCCACTGGTGCCCGTGCACTCTCTGGACTCACGGCACTGCACCCCCAGTGGTGCCAGTGCACTCTCTGGACTCACTGCACTGCATCCCCAGTGGTGCCAGTGCACTCTCTGGACTCACTGCACTGCATCCCCAGTGGTGCCAGTGCACACTCTGGACTCACGGCACTGCATCCCCAGTGGTGCTAGTGCACTCTCTGGACCAACGGCACTGCATCCCCAGTGGTGCCAGTGCACTCTCTGGACTCACTGCACTGCATCCCCATTGTTGCCAGTGCACTTTCTGGACCCACTGCACTCCATTCCCAGTGGTGCCAGTGCACTCTCTGGACTCACTGCAGTGCATCCCCAGTGGTGCCAGTGCACTCTCTGGAGTCACTGTGCTGCATCCCCAGTCGTGCCAGTGCCCTCTCTGGACTCACTGCACTGCATCCCCAGTGGTGCCAGTGCACTCTCTGGACTCACTGCACTGCATCCCCAGTGGTGCCAGTGCACTCTCTGGACTCACTGCAGTGCATCCCCTGTGGTGCCAGTGCACTCTCTGGACTCACTACACTGCATCCCCAGTGGTGCCAGTGCACTCTCTGGACTCACTGCACTGCATCCCCAGTGGTGCCAGTGCACTCTCTGGACTCACTGTAGTGCACCACTCATGGTGCCAGTGCACTCTCTGGACTCACTGCACTGCAACCCCAGTGGTGCTAGTGCACTCTCTGGACTCACTGCACTGCATCCCCAGTGGTGCCAGTGCACTCTCTGGACTCACTGCACTGCATCCCCAGTGGTGACAGTGCACTCACTGGACTCACTGCACTGCATCCCCAGTGGTGCCAGTGCACTCTCTGGACTCACTGCACTGCATCCCCACTGGTGCCAGGGTACTCTCTGGACTCACTGCACTGCATCCCCAGTGGTGCCAGGGCACTCTCTGGACTCACTGCACTGCATCTCCAGTGGTGCCAGTGCACTCTCTGGACTCACCGCACTGCATCCCCAGTGGTGCCAGTGCACTCTCTGGACTCTCTGCAGTGTATCCCCAGTGGTGCCAGTGCACTCTCTGGACTCACTGCACTGCGTCCCCGGTGGTGCCAGTGCACTCTCTGGACTCACGGCACTGCATCCCCAGTGGTGCCAGTGCACTCTCTGGACTCACTGCACTGCATCCCCAGTGGTGCCAAGGCACTCTCTGGACTCACTGCACTGCATCCCCAGTGGTGCCAGTGTACTCTCTGAACTCACTGCACTGCATCCCCAGTGGTGCCAGTGCACTTTCGGGAGTCACTGCACTGCATCCCCAGTGGTTCCAGTGCACTCTCTGGACTCTCTGCAGTGTATCCCCAGTGGTGCCAGTGCACTCTCTGGACTCACTGCAGTGCGTCCCCGGTGGTGCCAGTGCACTCTCTGTACTCACTCCACTGCATCCCCAGTGGTGCCAGTGCACTCTCTGGACTCACTGCACTGCATCCCCAGTGGTGCCAGTGCACTCTCTGGACTGAGTGCACTGCATCCCCAGTGGTGCCAGTGCCCTCTGTGGACTCACTGCACTGCATCCCCAGTGGTGCCAGGGCACTCTCTGGACTCACTGCACTGCATCCCCAGTGGTGCCAGTGCACTCTCTGGAGTCACTGCAGTGCATCCCCAGTGGTGCCAGTGCACTCTCTGGACTCACTGCACTGCATCCCCAGTGGTGCCAGTGCACTCTCTGGACTCACTGCACTGCATCCCCATTGGTGCCAGTGTACTCTCTGGACTCACTAATGACCATCCCCAGTGGTGCCAGTGCACTCTCAGGACTCACTGCACTGCATCTCCAGTGGTGCCAGTGCACTCTCTGGACTCACCGGGGTGCATCCCCAGTGGTGCCAGTGCACTCTATGGATCACTGCACTGCATCCCCAGTGGTGCCAGTGCACTCTCTGGACTCACTGCACTGCATCCCCAGTGGTGCCAGTGCACTCTCTGGACTCACTGCACTGCATCCCCATTGGTGCCAGTGTACTCTCTGGACTCACTAATGACCATCCCCAGTGGTGCCAGTGCACTCTCTGGACTCACTGCACTGCATCCCCAGTGGTGCCAGTGCACTCTCTGGACTCACTGCACTGCATCCCCAGTGGTGCCAGTGCACTCTCTGGACTCACTGTAGTGCACCACTCATGGTGCCAGTGCACTCTCTGGACTCACTGCACTGCAACCCCAGTGGTGCTAGTGCACTCTCTGGACTCACTGCACTGCATCCCCAGTGGTGCCAGTGCACTCTCTGGACTCACTGCACTGCATCCCCAGTGGTGACAGTGCACTCTGTGGACTCACTGCACTGCATCCCCAGTGGTGCCAGTGCACTCTCTGGACTCACTGCACTGCATCCCCACTGGTGCCAGGGTACTCTCTGGACTCACTGCACTGCATCCCCAGTGGTGCCAGGGCACTCTCTGGACTCACTGCACTGCATCTCCAGTGGTGCCAGTGCACTCTCTGGACTCACCGCACTGCATCCCCAGTGGTGCCAGTGCACTCTCTGGACTCTCTGCAGTGTATCCCCAGTGGTGCCAGTGCACTCTCTGGACTCACTGCACTGCGTCCCCGGTGGTGCCAGTGCACTCTCTGGACTCACGGCACTGCATCCCCAGTGGTGCCAGTGCACTCTCTGGACTCACTGCACTGCATCCCCAGTGGTGCCAAGGCACTCTCTGGACTCACTGCACTGCATCCCCAGTGGTGCCAGTGTACTCTCTGAACTCACTGCACTGCATCCCCAGTGGTGCCAGTGCACTTTCGGGAGTCACTGCACTGCATCCCCAGTGGTTCCAGTGCACTCTCTGGACTCTCTGCAGTGTATCCCCAGTGGTGCCAGTGCACTCTCTGGACTCACTGCAGTGCGTCCCCGGTGGTGCCAGTGCACTCTCTGTACTCACTCCACTGCATCCCCAGTGGTGCCAGTGCACTCTCTGGACTCACTGCACTGCATCCCCAGTGGTGCCAGTGCACTCTCTGGACTGAGTGCACTGCATCCCCAGTGGTGCCAGTGCCCTCTGTGGACTCACTGCACTGCATCCCCAGTGGTGCCAGGGCACTCTCTGGACTCACTGCACTGCATCCCCAGTGGTTCCAGTGCACTCTCTGGAGTCACTGCAGTGCATCCCCAGTGGTGCCAGTGCACTCTCTGGACTCACTGCACTGCATCCCCAGTGGTGCCAGTGCACTCTCTGGACTCACTGCACTGCATCCCCATTGGTGCCAGTGTACTCTCTGGACTCACTAATGACCATCCCCAGTGGTGCCAGTGCACTCTCTGGACTCACTGCACTGCATCCCCAGTGGTGCCAGTGCACTCTCTGGACTCACCGGGGTGCATCCCCAGTGGTGCCAGTGCACTCTATGGATCACTGCACTGCATCCCCAGTGGTGCCAGTGCACTCTCTGGACTGACTGCACTGCATCCCCAGTGGTGCCAGTGCACTCTCTGGACTCACTGCACTGCATCCCCATTGGTGCCAGTGTACTCTCTGGACTCACTAATGACCATCCCCAGTGGTGCCAGTGCACTCTCTGGACTCACTGCACTGCATCCCCAGTGGTGCCAGTGCACTCTCTGGACTCACTGCACTGCATCCCCAGTGGTGCCAGTGCACTCTCTGGACTCACTGACTGCATCCCCAGTGGTGCCAGTGCACTCTATGGAGTCACTGCAGTGCATCCCCAGGGGTGCCAGTGCACTCTCTGGACTCACTGCACTGCATCCCCAGTGGTGCCAGTGCACTCTCTGGACTCACTGCACTGCATCCCCAGTGGTGCCAGTGCACTCTCTGGACTCACTGCAGTGCATCCCCAGTGGTGCCAGTGCACTCTCTGGACTCACTGCACTGCATCCCCAGTGGTGCCAGTGCACTCTCTGGACTCACTGCACTGCATCCCCAGTGGTGCCAGTGCACTCTCTGGACTCACTGCACTGCATACCCAGTGGTGCCAGTGCACTCTCTGGACTCACTGCACTGCATCCCCAGTGGTGCCAGTGCACTCTCTGGACTCACTGCACTGCATCCCCAGTGGTGTCAGGTCACTCTCTGGACTCACTGCACTGCATCCCCAGTGGTGCCAGTGCACTCTCTGGACTCACTGCACTGCATCCCCAGTGGTGCCACTGCACTCTCTGGACTCACTGCACTGCATTCCCAGTGGTGCCAGTGCACTCTCTTGACTCACTGCAGTGCATCCCCAGTGGTGCCAGTGCACTCTCTGGACTCACTGCACTGCATCCCCAGTGGTGCCAGTGAACTCTCTGGACTCACTGCAGTGCATCCCCAGTGGTGCCAGTACACTCTTTGGACTCACTCCACTGCATCCCCAGTGGTGCCAGTGCACTCTCTGGACTCACTGCAGTGCATCCCCAGTGGTGCCAGTGCACTCTCTGGACTCACTGCACTGCATCCCCAGTGGTGCCAGTGCACTCACTGGACTCACCGGGGTGCATCCCCAGTGGTGCCAGTGCACTCTCTGGACTCACTGCACTGCATCCCCAGTGGTGCCAGTGCACTCTCTGGACTCACTGCACTGCATCCCCAGTGGTGCCAGTGCACTCTCTGGACTCACTGCACTGCATCCCCAGTGGTGCAAGTGCACTCCCTGGACTCGCTGCAGTGCATCCCCAGTGGGGCCAGTGCACTTTCTGAACTCACTGCACTGATTCCCAGTGGTGCCAGTGCACTCTCTGGACTCACTGTACTGCATCCCCAGTGCTGTCAGTGTACTCTCTGGACTCACTGCACTGCATCCCCAGTGGTGCCAGTGCACTCTCTGGACTCACTGCACTGCATCCCTATTGGTGCCAGTGCACTCTCTGGACTCACTGCACTCCATTCCCAGTGGTGCCAGTGCACTCTCTGGACTCACTGCAGTGCATCCCCAGTGGTGCCAGTGCACTCTCTGGAGTCACTGTGCTGCATCCCCAGTGGTGCCAGTGCACTCTCTGGACTCATTGCACTGCATCTCCAGTGGTGCCAGTGCACTCTCTGGACTCATGGCACTGCATCCCCGGTGGTGACAGTGCACTCTCTGGACTGACAGCACTGCATTCCCAGTGGTGCCAGTGCACACTCTGGACTCACGGCACTGCATCCCCAGTGGTGCCAGTGCACTCTATGGAGTCACTGCAGTGCATCCCCAGTGGTGCCAGTGCACTCTCTGGTCTCACTGCAGTGCATCCTCAGTGGTGCCAGTGCACTCTCTGGACTCACTGCACTGCATCCCCAGTGGTGCCAGTGCACTCTCTGGACTCACCAGGGTGCACCCCAGTGGTGCCAGTGCACTCTCTGGACTCACTGCATTGCATCCCCAGTGGGGCCAGTGCACTCTCTGGACTCACTGCACTGCATCCCCTGTGGTGCCAGTGCACTCTCTGGACTCACTGCACTGCATCCCCAGTGCTGTCAGTGCACTCTCTGGACTCACTGCACTGCATCCCCATGGTGCCAGTGCACTCTCTGGACTCACGGCAGTGCATCCCCAGTGGTGCCAGTGCACTCTCTGGACTCACGGCACTGCATCCCCAGTGGTGCCAGAGCACTCTCTGGACTCACGGCAGTGCATCCCCAGTGGTGCCAGTGCACTCTCAGGAGTTACGGCAGTGCATCTCCAGTGGTGCCAGTGCACTCTCTGGACTCACCGGGGTGCATTCCCAGTGGTGCCAGTGCACTCTCTGGAGGCACCGCAGTGCATCCCCAGGGGTGCCAGTGCACTCTCTGGACTCACCGGGGTGCATCCCCAGTGGTGCCAGTGCACTCTCTGGACTTACTGCAGTGCATCGCCATTGGTCCCAATGCACTCTCTGGACTCACTACAGTGCATTCCCAGTGGTGCCAGTGCACTCTCTGGACTCACTGCAGTGCATCCCCAGTGGTTCCAGTGTGCTCTCTGGAGTCACTGCACTGCATCCCCAGTGGTGCCAGTGCACTATCTGGACTCACGGCAGTGCATCCCCAGTGGTGGCAGTGCGCTCTCTGGACTCACGGCACTGCATCCCCAGTGGTGCCAGTGCACTCTCTAGACTCACGGCAGTGCATCCCCAGTGGTGCCAGTGCACTCTCTGGAGTCACTGTGCTGCATCCCCAGTGGTGCCAGTGCACTCTCTGGACTCATTGCACTGCATCTCCAGTGGTGCCAGTGCCCTCCCTGGACTCATTGCTCTGCATCCCCAGTGGTGCCAGTGCACTCTCTGGACTGACAGCACTGCATCCCCAGTGGTGCCAGTACACTCACTGGACTCACTGCACTGCATCCCCAGTGGTGCCAGTGCACTCTCTGGACTCACTGTAGTGCACCACTCATGGTGCCAGTGCACTCTCTGGACTCACTGCACTGCAACCCCAGTGGTGCTAGTGCACTCTCTGGACTCACTGCACTGCATCCCCAGTGGTGCCAGTGCACTCTCTGGACTCACTGCACTGCATCCCCAGTGGTGACAGTGCACTCTGTGGACTCACTGCACTGCATCCCCAGTGGTGCCAGTGCACTCTCTGGACTCACTGCACTGCATCCCCACTGGTGCCAGGGTACTCTCTGGACTCACTGCACTGCATCCCCAGTGGTGCCAGGGCACTCTCTGGACTCACTGCACTGCATCTCCAGTGGTGCCAGTGCACTCTCTGGACTCACCGCACTGCATCCCCAGTGGTGCCAGTGCACTCTCTGGACTCTCTGCAGTGTATCCCCAGTGGTGCCAGTGCACTCTCTGGACTCACTGCACTGCGTCCCCGGTGGTGCCAGTGCACTCTCTGGACTCACGGCACTGCATCCCCAGTGGTGCCAGTGCACTCTCTGGACTCACTGCACTGCATCCCCAGTGGTGCCAAGGCACTCTCTGGACTCACTGCACTGCATCCCCAGTGGTGCCAGTGTACTCTCTGAACTCACTGCACTGCATCCCCAGTGGTGCCAGTGCACTTTCGGGAGTCACTGCACTGCATCCCCAGTGGTTCCAGTGCACTCTCTGGACTCTCTGCAGTGTATCCCCAGTGGTGCCAGTGCACTCTCTGGACTCACTGCAGTGCGTCCCCGGTGGTGCCAGTGCACTCTCTGTACTCACTCCACTGCATCCCCAGTGGTGCCAGTGCACTCTCTGGACTCACTGCACTGCATCCCCAGTGGTGCCAGTGCACTCTCTGGACTGAGTGCACTGCATCCCCAGTGGTGCCAGTGCCCTCTGTGGACTCACTGCACTGCATCCCCAGTGGTGCCAGGGCACTCTCTGGACTCACTGCACTGCATCCCCAGTGGTTCCAGTGCACTCTCTGGAGTCACTGCAGTGCATCCCCAGTGGTGCCAGTGCACTCTCTGGACTCACTGCACTGCATCCCCAGTGGTGCCAGTGCACTCTCTGGACTCACTGCACTGCATCCCCATTGGTGCCAGTGTACTCTCTGGACTCACTAATGACCATCCCCAGTGGTGCCAGTGCACTCTCTGGACTCACTGCACTGCATCCCCAGTGGTGCCAGTGCACTCTCTGGACTCACCGGGGTGCATCCCCAGTGGTGCCAGTGCACTCTATGGATCACTGCACTGCATCCCCAGTGGTGCCAGTGCACTCTCTGGACTCACTGCACTGCATCCCCAGTGGTGCCAGTGCACTCTCTGGACTCACTGCACTGCATCCCCATTGGTGCCAGTGTACTCTCTGGACTCACTAATGACCATCCCCAGTGGTGCCAGTGCACTCTCTGGACTCACTGCACTGCATCCCCAGTGGTGCCAGTGCACTCTCTGGACTCACTGCACTGCATCCCCAGTGGTGCCAGTGCACTCTCTGGACTCACTGACTGCATCCCCAGTGGTGCCAGTGCACTCTATGGAGTCACTGCAGTGCATCCCCAGGGGTGCCAGTGCACTCTCTGGACTCACTGCACTGCATCCCCAGTGGTGCCAGTGCACTCTCTGGACTCACTGCACTGCATCCCCAGTGGTGCCAGTGCACTCTCTGGACTCACTGCAGTGCATCCCCAGTGGTGCCAGTGCACTCTCTGGACTCACTGCACTGCATCCCCAGTGGTGCCAGTGCACTCTCTGGACTCACTGCACTGCATCCCCAGTGGTGCCAGTGCACTCTCTGGACTCACTGCACTGCATACCCAGTGGTGCCAGTGCACTCTCTGGACTCACTGCACTGCATCCCCAGTGGTGCCAGTGCACTCTCTGGACTCACTGCACTGCATCCCCAGTGGTGTCAGGTCACTCTCTGGACTCACTGCACTGCATCCCCAGTGGTGCCAGTGCACTCTCTGGACTCACTGCACTGCATCCCCAGTGGTGCCACTGCACTCTCTGGACTCACTGCACTGCATTCCCAGTGGTGCCAGTGCACTCTCTTGACTCACTGCAGTGCATCCCCAGTGGTGCCAGTGCACTCTCTGGACTCACTGCACTGCATCCCCAGTGGTGCCAGTGAACTCTCTGGACTCACTGCAGTGCATCCCCAGTGGTGCCAGTACACTCTTTGGACTCACTCCACTGCATCCCCAGTGGTGCCAGTGCACTCTCTGGACTCACTGCAGTGCATCCCCAGTGGTGCCAGTGCACTCTCTGGACTCACTGCACTGCATCCCCAGTGGTGCCAGTGCACTCACTGGACTCACCGGGGTGCATCCCCAGTGGTGCCAGTGCACTCTCTGGACTCACTGCACTGCATCCCCAGTGGTGCCAGTGCACTCTCTGGACTCACTGCACTGCATCCCCAGTGGTGCCAGTGCACTCTCTGGACTCACTGCACTGCATCCCCAGTGGTGCAAGTGCACTCCCTGGACTCGCTGCAGTGCATCCCCAGTGGGGCCAGTGCACTTTCTGAACTCACTGCACTGATTCCCAGTGGTGCCAGTGCACTCTCTGGACTCACTGTACTGCATCCCCAGTGCTGTCAGTGTACTCTCTGGACTCACTGCACTGCATCCCCAGTGGTGCCAGTGCACTCTCTGGACTCACTGCACTGCATCCCTATTGGTGCCAGTGCACTCTCTGGACTCACTGCACTCCATTCCCAGTGGTGCCAGTGCACTCTCTGGACTCACTGCAGTGCATCCCCAGTGGTGCCAGTGCACTCTCTGGAGTCACTGTGCTGCATCCCCAGTGGTGCCAGTGCACTCTCTGGACTCATTGCACTGCATCTCCAGTGGTGCCAGTGCACTCTCTGGACTCATGGCACTGCATCCACGGTGGTGACAGTGCACTCTCTGGACTGACAGCACTGCATTCCCAGTGGTGCCAGTGCACACTCTGGACTCACGGCACTGCATCCCCAGTGGTGCCAGTGCACTCTATGGAGTCACTGCAGTGCATCCCCAGTGGTGCCAGTGCACTCTCTGGTCTCACTGCAGTGCATCCTCAGTGGTGCCAGTGCACTCTCTGGACTCACTGCACTGCATCCCCAGTGGTGCCAGTGCACTCTCTGGACTCACCAGGGTGCATCCCCAGTGGTGCCAGTGCACTCTCTGGACTCACTGCATTGCATCCCCAGTGGGGCCAGTGCACTCTCTGGACTCACTGCACTGCATCCCCTGTGGTGCCAGTGCACTCTCTGGACTCACTGCACTGCATCCCCAGTGCTGTCAGTGCACTCTCTGGACTCACTGCACTGCATCCCCATGGTGCCAGTGCACTCTCTGGACTCACGGCAGTGCATCCCCAGTGGTGCCAGTGCACTCTCTGGACTCACGGCACTGCATCCCCAGTGGTGCCAGAGCACTCTCTGGACTCACGGCAGTGCATCCCCAGTGGTGCCAGTGCACTCTCAGGAGTTACGGCAGTGCATCTCCAGTGGTGCCAGTGCACTCTCTGGACTCACCGGGGTGCATTCCCAGTGGTGCCAGTGCACTCTGTGGAGGCACCGCAGTGCATCCCCAGGGGTGCCAGTGCACTCTCTGGACTCACCGGGGTGCATCCCCAGTGGTGCCAGTGCACTCTCTGGACTTACTGCAGTGCATCGCCATTGGTCCCAATGCACTCTCTGGACTCACTACAGTGCATTCCCAGTGGTGCCAGTGCACTCTCTGGACTCACTGCAGTGCATCCCCAGTGTTTCCAGTGTGCTCTCTGGAGTCACTGCACTGCATCCCCAGTGGTGCCAGTGCACTATCTGGACTCACGGCAGTGCATCCCCAGTGGTGGCAGTGCGCTCTCTGGACTCACGGCACTGCATCCCCAGTGGTGCCAGTGCACTCTCTAGACTCACGGCAGTGCATCCCCAGTGGTGCCAGTGCACTCTCTGGAGTCACTGTGCTGCATCCCCAGTGGTGCCAGTGCACTCTCTGGACTCATTGCACTGCATCTCCAGTGGTGCCAGTGCCCTCCCTGGACTCATTGCTCTGCATCCCCAGTGGTGCCAGTGCACTCTCTGGACTGACAGCACTGCATCCCCAGTGGTGCCAGTACACTCACTGGACTCACTGCACTGCATCCCCAGTGGTGCCAGTGCACTCCCTGGAGTCACTGCAGTGCATCCCCAGTGGTGCCAGTGCACTCTCTGGACTCACCGGGGTGCATCCCCAGTGGTGCCAGTGCACTCTCTGGACTCACTGCACTGCATCCCCAGTGGTGCCAGTGCACGCTCTGGAGTCACTGCACTGCATCCCCAGTGGTGCCAGTGCACTCTATGGAGTCACTGCAGTGCATCCCCAGGGGTGCCAGTGCACTCTCTGGACTCACTGCACTGCATCCCCAGTGGTGCCAGTGCACTCTCTGGACTCACTGCACTGGATCCTCAGTGGTGCCAGTACACTCTCGGGACTCACTGCACTGCATCCCCAGTGGTGCCAGTGCACTCTCTGGACTCACAGCACTGCATCCCCTGTGGTGCCAGTGCACTCTTTGGACTCACTGCACTGCATCCCCAGTGGTGCTAGTGCACTCTCTGGACTCACTCCACTGCATCGCCAGTGGTGCCAGTGCACACTCTGGACTCACGGCACTGCATCCCCAGTGGTGCCAGTGCACTCTATAGATTCACTGCACTGCATTCCCATTGCTGCCAGTTCACTCTCTGGACTCACTGCAGTGCATCCTCAGTGGTGCCAGTGCACTCTCTGGACTCACTCCACTGCATCCCCAGTGGTGCCAGTGCACTCTCTGGACTCACTGCACTGCATCCCCAGTGGTGCCAGTGCACTCTCTGGACTCACCGGGGTGCATCCCCAGTGGTGTCAGGGCACTCTCTGGACTCACTGCATTGCATCCCCAGTGGGGCCAGTGCACTCTCTGGACTCACTGCAGTGCATCCCCAGTGGTGCCAGTGCACTCTCTGGACTCACTGCACTGCATCCGCAGTGGTGCCAGTACACTCTCTGGACTCACTGCAGTGCATCCCCAGTGGTGCCAGTGCACTCTCTGGACTCACGGCAGTGCATCCCCAGTGGTGCCAGTGCACTCTCTGGACTCACGGCACTGAATCCCCAGTGGTGCCAGAGCACTCTCTGGACTCACGGCAGTGCATCCCCAGTGATGCCAGTGCACTCTCAGGAGTTACGGCAGTGCATCTCCAGTGGTGCCAGTGCACTCTCTGGACTCACTGCACTGCATCCCCAGTGGTGCCAGTGCACTCTCTGGAGTCACCGCAGTGCATCCCCAGTGGTGCCAGTGCACTCTCTGGACTCACCGGGGTGCATCCCCAGTGGTGCCAGTGCACTCTCTGGACTCACTGCAGTGCATCGCCAGTGGTCCCAATGCACTCTCTGGACTCACGGCACTGCATCCCCAGTGGTGCCAGTGCACTCTCTAGACTCACGGCAGTGCATCCCCATTGGTGCCAGTTCACTCTCTGGACTCACTGCAGTACATCCCCAGTGGTGCCAGTGCACTCTCTAGACTCACCGGGGTGCATCCCCAGTGGTGCCAGTGCACTCTCTGGACTCACTGCACTGCATCCCCAGTGGTGCCAGTGCACTCTCTGGACTCACTGCACTGCATCCCCAGTGGTTGCAGTGCACTCTCTGGACTCACCGGGGTGCATCCCCGGTGGTGCCAGTGCACTCTCTCGAGTCACCGGGGTTCTCCACTGAAAACTGCTTTCTTTACTTTGCTCTACGTTTCCTGGCACTGCTGGGACTTTCCTTGTACCAGTTTGCACTGCTTTGCTTTGCCTTGCTCTGCGTTGCCTTTCCGGGCCGTGCTTTTTTCGGCCACGCTTTCCTTTTTCGTGCTTCGCTTCGCTTTGTATTCCTGGCACCTCTAGGTTTTACTTTCTCTGCTTTGCTTTGCCTTGCCTCAAACTGCTTTCTTTACTTTGCTCTACGTTTCCTGGCACTGCTGGGACTTTCCTTGTACCAGTTTGCACTGCTTTGCTTTGCCTTGCTCTGCGTTGCCTTCCCGGGCCATGCTTTTTCCGGCCACGCTTTCCTTTGTTTTGCTTCGCTTTGTATTCCTGCCACGGCTTTGCTTTACCTTCTCTGCTCTTCTTTGCTTTTCCTACGCCTGCTGTGCTTTGCCTTGCCTTTTCAAACTGCTTTCTTTCTTTTGCTCTACATTTCCTGGTACTGCTTTGCTTTTCCTTGTGCTACTTTCCTTTGCTTTGCTCTGCCTTGCACTGCTTTGCCTTTCCTGGACACGCTTTTCTTTGCTTTTCCTGGCCCTGCTTTGCTTGGTCTTTTTTTAGCATTTTTTTGTTTTGTTTGTTTGTTTGTTTGTTTGTTTTATTTGAATATAGATACATTTTCATTGCATTGCTTTGTTTTATTTTTGGACCTTTTTGCTTTGGTTTTCCTGGCTGCGCTTTGCTTTTCCTGGCCATGCTTTTTCAGGCCATGCTTTCCTTTGTTTTCCTTTGCTTCGTATTCCTGCCACGGCTTTGCTTTACCTTCTCTGCTCTGCTTTGCTTTTCCTACCCCTGCTGTGCTTTGTCTCACCTCAAACTGCTTTCTTTACTTTGCTCTACGTTTCCTGGCACTGCTGGGACTTTCCTTGTACGAGTTTGCACTGCTTCGCTTTGCCTTGCTCTGCGTTGCCTTTCCGGGCCATGCTTTTTCAGGCCATGCTTTCCTTTGTTTTGCTTTGCTTTGTATTCCTGGCACTGCTTTGCTTTTCCTTCTCTACGTTGCTTTCTTTTCCTACCCCTGCTGTGCTTTGCCTTGCCTCCTCAAACTGCTTTCTTTCTTTTGCTCTACATTTCCTGGCACTGCTTTGCTTTTCCTTGTGCTACTTTCCTTTGCTTTGCTCTGCCTTGCACTGCTTTGCCTTTCCTGGACACGCTTTACTTTGCTTTTCCTGGCCCTGCTTTGCTTGTTGGTTTTTTTTGCCTTTTATTTTATTTTATTTTATTTTATTTTATTTTATTTTATTTTATTTTATTTTATTTTATTTACTTTAGATACATATTCATTGCATTGCTTTGTTTTATTTTTGGACCTTTTGGCTTTGGTTTTCCTCGCCGCGCTTTGCTTTTCCTGGCCATGCTTTTTCAGGCCACGCTTTCCTTTGTTTTCCTTTGCTTCGTATACTTGCCACGGCTTTGCTTTACCTTCTCTGCTCTGCTTTGCTTTTCCTACCCCTGCTGTGCTTTGTCTTGCCTCCTCAAACTGTTTTCTTTACTTTGCTCTACGTTTCCTGGCACTGCTGGGACTTTCCTTGTACAAGTTTGCACTGCTTTGCTTTGCCTTGCTCTGCGTTGCCTTTCCTGGCCATGCTTTTTCAGGCCACGCTTTCCTTTGTCTTGCTTCGCTTTGTATTCCTGGCACCTCTTGGTTTTACTTTCTCTGCTCTGCTTGTCCTACCCCTGCTGTGCTTTGCCTTGCCTCAAACTGCTTTCGTTACTTTGCTCTACGTTTCCTGGCCCTGCTGGGACTTTCCTTGTACAAGTTTGCACTGCTTTGCTTTGCCTTGCACTGCTTTGCCTCCACTGGCCATGTTTTCTTTTGCTTTTTCAGGCCACGCTTTCCTTTGTCTTGCTTCGCTTTGTTTTCCTGCCACAGCTTTGCTTTACCTTCTCTGCTGTGCTTTGCTTTTCCTACTCCTGCTGTGCTTTGCCTCGCCTCAAACTGCTTTCTTTACTCTGCTCTACGTTTCCTGGCACTGCTGGGACTTTCCTTGTACCAGTTTGCACTGCTTTGCTTTGCCTTGCTCTGCTTTCCTCTTCATTTCTCTGCTCTCCTGTGCTGCACTAGGCTTCCTTTGCAGACCGTCCCGACGATTTTGCCGATGAGGCTATCGGTATATTTCGGAACGCATAAACCCTCAGACACACAGCTGGGCCTCCCCGCAGCCTGGACACTGTCCCCTCGCAACTCGAGGGTGGGGGCAGCAGGCCCGGCCACCCGACATGGTCAGTTCTGTGGCCCCAGCCGTGTGGCCTGCCGCTAGGCGGGCCCCATTGCTATTCGTCTGGGGACGGCGTTGGGTGAGGTTTTCAACGACGGTAAGTAACTACATGATTCCCACAACTACATTGGATGGAAGCCAACAATAAATAAATAAATAAATAAATAAATAAAGATAAAACCAGGTAAAGCAAGACATGGTTCTTGCCCGCTGTCACGGCGGACTATGAGGTGTCAGGGAGGCCGGGGAGCGGGCGAGCAGGGTACAGCCACCGTCCGAGTCTGGCCGCCAGCTCTACCCGGCATGAGGGCCTTGCGGTCTTTGCCCCGCAGACACTGGGAACCGGCAGGAGGGCTGGCCGCCAGCTCCTTACATTTGCTTCGCTTCTCTTTGTTTTTCCTTGCTCTGCTTTGCTTTGCTCTGCTCTGCTCTTCCGGGCACGCTTTTGGTTTTCCTTCTCTACTTTCCTCTGCTGTTCCTGCCCCTGCTGTGCTTTGCCTCAGATTGCTTTGCTTTGCTTTGTTTGCTTTGTCTTTCCTGGCAATGCTTTGCTTTTCCTCGTGCTACTTCGCTTTGCTTTGCTTTGCTTTGCCTTGCTCTGCTTTGCCTCCACTGGCCATGTTTTCTTTTGCTTTTTCAGGCCACGCTTTCCTTTGTTTTGCTTTGCTTTGTATTCCTGCCACGGCTTTGCTTTACCTTCTCTGCTCTGCTTTGCTTTTCCTACCCCTGCTGTGCTTTGCCTTGCCTCAAACTGCTTTCGTTACTTTGCTCTACGTTTCCTGGCACTGCTGGGACTTTCCTTGTACGAGTTTGCACTGCTTTGCTTTGCCTTGCTCTGCGTTGCCTTTCCTGGCCATGCTTTTTCAGGCCATGCTTTCCTTTGTTTTCCTTTGCTTCGTATTCTTGGCACCTCTTGGTTTTACCTTCTCTGCTCTGCTTTGCTTTTCTTACCCCTGCTGTGCTTTGCCTTGCCTCAAACTGCTTTCTTTACTTTGCCCTACGTTTCCTGGCACTGCTGGGACTTTCCTTGTACGAGTTTGCACTGCTTTGCTTTGCCTTGCACTGCTTTGCCTCCACTGGCCATGTTTTCTTTTGCTTTTTCAGGCCATGCTTTCCTTTGTCTTGCTTCGCTTCGCTTTGTATTCCTGGCACCTCTAGGTTTTACTTTCTCTGCTCTGCTTTGCCTTGCCTCCAACTGCTTTCGTTACTTTGCTCTACCTTTCCTGGCCCTGCTGGGACTTTCCTTGTACGAGTTTGCACTGCTTTGCTTTGCCTTGCTCTGCTTTGCCTTTCCTGGCCGTGCTTTTTCAGGCCACGCTTTCCTTTGTTTTGCTTTGCTTTTTATTCCAGGCACCTCTTGGTTTTACTTTCTCTGCTCTGCTCTGTTTTTCCTACCCCTGCTGTGCTTTGCCTTGCCTCCTCAAACTGCTTTCTTTCTTTTGCTCTACATTTCCTGGCCCTGCTTTGCTTTTCTTTGTGCTACTTTCCTTTGCTTTGCTCTGCCTTGCACCGCTTTGCCTTTCCTGGACACGCTTTTCTTTGCTTTTCCTGGCCCTGCTTTGCTTGGTCTTTTTTTTGCGTTTTTTTGTTTTGTTTGTTTGTTTGTTTGTTTGTTTTATTTTAATATAGATACATTTTCATTGCATTGCTTTGTTTTATTTTTGGACCTTTTTGCTTTGGTCTTCCTGGCCGCGCTTTGCTTTTCCTGGCCATGCTTTTTCAGGCCATGCTTTCCTTTGTCTTGCTTCGCTTCGCTTTGTATTCCTGGCACCTCTTGGTTTTACTTTCTCTGCTCTGCTTTGCCTCGCCTCAAACTGCTTTCGTTACTTTGCTCTACGTTTCCTGGCCCTGCTGGGACTTTCCTTGTACGAGTTTGCACTGCTTTGCTTTGCCTTGCTCTGCTTTGCCTTTCCTGGCCATGCTTTTTCAGGCCATGCTTTCCTTTGTTTTCCTTTGCTTCGTATTCCTGCCACGGCTTTGCTTTACCTTCTCTGCTCTGCTTTGCTTTTCCTACCCCTGCTGTGGTTTGCCTTGCCTCAAACTGCTTTCTTTACTTTGCTCTACGTTTCCTGGCACTGCTGGGACTTTCCTTGTACGATTTTGCACTGCTTCGCTTTGCCTTGCTCTGCGTTGCCTTTCCGGGCCATGCTTTTTCAGGCCATGCTTTCCTTTGTTTTGCTTTGCTTTGTATTCCTGGCACTGCTTTGCTTTTCCTTCTCTGCGTTGCTTTCTTTTCCTACCCCTGCTGTGCTTTGCCTTGCCTCCTCAAACTGCTTTCTTTCTTTTGCTCTACATTTCCTGGCACTGCTTTGCTTTTCCTTGTGCTACTTTCCTTTGCTTTGCTCTGCCTTGCACTGCTTTGCCTTTCCTGGACACGCTTTACTTTGCTTTTCCTGGCCCTGCTTTGCTTGTTGGTTTTTTTTGCCTTTTATTTTATTTCATTTTATTTTTTTTACTTTAGATACATATTCATTGCATTGCTTTGTTTTATTTTTGGACCTTTTGGCTTTGGTTTTCCTCGCCGCGCTTTGCTTTTCCTGGCCATGCTTTTTCAGGCCACGCTTTCCTTTGTTTTCCTTTGCTTCGTATACTTGCCACGGCTTTGCTTTACCTTCTCTGCTCTGCTTTGCTTTTCCTACCCCTGCTGTGCTTTGTCTTGCCTCCTCAAACTGCTTTCTTTACTTTGCTCTATGTTTCCTGGCACTGCTGGGACTTTCCTTGTACAAGTTTGCACTGCTTCGCTTTGCCTTGCTCTGCGTTGCCTTTCCTGGCCATGCTTTTTCAGGCCACGCTTTCCTTTGTCTTGCTTCGCTTTGTATTCCTGGCACCTCTTGGTTTTACTTTCTCTGCTCTGCTTGTCCTACCCCTGCTGTGCTTTGCCTTGCCTCAAACTGCTTTCGTTACTTTGCTCTACGTTTCCTGGCCCTGCTGGGACATTCCTTGTACAAGTTTGCACTGCTTTGCTTTGCCTTGCACTGCTTTGCCTCCACTGGCCATGTTTTCTTTTGCTTTTTCAGGCCACGCTTTCCTTTGTCTTGCTTCGCTTCGCTTTGTATTCCTGGCACCTCTAGGCTTTACTTTCTCTGCTCTGCTTTGCCTTGCCTCCAACTGCTTTCTTTACTTTGCTCTACGTTTCCTGGCACTGCTGGGACTTTCCTTGTACCAGTTTGCACTGCTTTGCTTTGCCTTACTCTGCGTTGCCTTTCCTGGCCATGCTTTTTCAGGCCATGCTTTCCTTTGTTTTGCTTCGCTTTGTATTCCTGCCACGGCTTTGCTTTACCTTCTCTGCTCTGCTTTGCTTTTCCTACCCCTGCTGTGCTTTGCCTCGCCTCAAACTGCTTTCGTTACTTTGCTCTACCTTTCCTGGCACTGCTGGGGCTTTCCTTGTGCCAGTTTGCACTGCCTTGCTTTGCCTTGCTCTGCGTTGCCTTTCCTGGCCATGCTTTTTCAGGCCATGCTTTCCTTTGTTTTCCTTTGCTTCGTATGCCTGGCACCTCTTGGTTTTACTTTCTCTGCTCTGCTTTGCTTTTCCTACCCCTGCTGTGCTTTGCCTCGCCTCCAACTGCTTTCGTTACATTGTTCTACGTTTCCTGGCACTGCTGGGACTTTCCTTGTGCCAGTTTGCACTGCTTTGCTTTGCCTTGCTCTGCGTTGCCTTTCCTGGCCATGCTTTTTCAGGCCATGCTTTCCTTTGTTTTCCTTTGCTTCATATTCCTGCCACGGCTTTGCTTTACCTTCTCTGCTCTGCTTTGCTTTTCCTACCCCTGCTGTGCTTTGCCTTGCCTCAAACTGCTTTCGTTACTTTGCTCTACCTTTCCTTGCACTGCTGGGACTTTCCTTGTACGAGTTTGCACTGCTTTGCTTTGCCTTGCTCTGCGTTGCCTTTCCTGGCCATGCTTTTTCAGGCCATGCTTTCCTTTGTTTTGCTTCGCTTTGTATTCCTGCCACGGCTTTGCTTTACCTTCTCTGCTCTGCTTTGCTTTTCCTACCCCTGCTGTGCTTTGCCTCGCCTCAAACTGCTTTCGTTACTTTGCTCTACCTTTCCTGGCACTGCTGGGACTTTCCTTGTACAAGTTTGCACTGCTTTGCTTTGCCTTGCTCGGCTTTCCTCTTCATTGCTCTGCTCTCCTGTGCTGCGCTAGGCTTCCTTTGCAGACCGTCCCGACGATTTTGCCGATGAGGCTATCGGTATATTTCGGAACGCATAAACCCTCAGACACACAGCTGGGCCTCCCCGCAGCCCGGACACTGTCCCCTCGCAATTCGAGGGTGGGGGCAGCAGGCCCAGCCACCCGACACGGTCAGTTCTGTGGCCCCAGCCGTGTGGCCTGCCACTAGGCGGGCCCCACTGCTACCCGTCTGGGGACGGCGTTGGGTGAGGTTTTGAACGACGATCAGTAAATATGTGATTCCCACAACTGCATTGGATGGAAGGCAACAATAAATAAATAAATAAATGCAGGGAAAAAAGAAAAAAGAAAAAAAAAAAAAGGTAAAGCAAGACATGGTTCTTGCCCACTGTCACAGCGGACTATGAGGGTTCAGGGAGGCCGGGAAGCGGGCGAGCAGGGTACAGCCACCGTCCGAGTCTGGCCGCCAGCTCTACCCGGCATGAGGGCCCTGCGGTCTTTGCCCCGCAGACACTGGGAACCGGCAGGAGGGCTGGCCGCCAGCTCCTTACATTTGCTTCGCTTCTCTTTGTTTTTCCTTGCTCTGCTTTGCTTTGCTCTGCTCTGCTCTTCCAGGCACACTTTTGCTTTTCCTTCTCTGCTTTCCTCTGCTGTTCCTGCCCCTGCTTTGCTTTGCTTTGCTTTGCCTCAGATTGCTTTGCTTTGCTTTGTTTGCTTTGTCTTTCCTGGCAATGCTTTGCTTTTCCTCGTGCTACTTCACTTTGCTTTGCTTTGCTTTGTCTTGCTCTGCTTTGCCTCCACTGGCCATGTTTTCTTTTGTTTTTCAGGCCACGCTTTCCTTTGTTTTGCTTTGCTTTGTATTCCTGCCACGGCTTTGCTTTACCTTCTCTGCTCTGCTTTGCTTTTCCTACCCCTGCTGTGCTTTGCCTCGCCTCAAACTGCTTTCTTTACTTTGCTCTACGTTTCCTGGCACTGCTGAGACTTTCCTTGTACCAGTTTGCACTGCTTTGCTTTGCCTTGCTCTGCGTTGCCTTTCCGGGCCATGCTTTTTCAGGCCACGCTTTCCTTTGTTTTGCTTCGCTTTGTATTCCTGCCACGGCTTTGCTTTACCTTCTCTGCTCTGCTTTGCTTTTCCTACGCCTGCTGTGCTTTGCCTTGCCTCCTCTAACTGCTTTCTTTCTTTTGCTCTACATTTCCTGGTACTGCTTTGCTTTTCCTTGTGCTACTTTCCTTTGCTTTGCTCTGCCTTGCACTGCTTTGCCTTTCCTGGACACGCTTTACTTTGCTTTTCCTGGCCCTGCTTTGCTTGGTCTTTTTTTTGCATTTTTTTTGTTTGTTTGTTTGTTTTTTTTTAATATAGTTACACATTCATTGCATTGCTTTGTTTTATTTTTGGACCTCTTTGCTTTGGTTTTCCTGGCCGCGCTTTGCTTTGCCTGGCCCTGCTTGTCATTTCTTTTCCTTATGCCGCATTCTTTTCCCTAGCAGGGCTTTGCTTTGCCTTCCTCGGCTTTGCCTCCACTGGCCATGTTTTCTTTTGCTTTTCAGGCCACGCTTTCCTTTGTTTTGCTTTGCTTTGTATTCCGGCCACGGCTTTGCTTTACCTTCTCTGCTCCGCTTTGCTTTTCCTACCCCTGCTCTGCTTTGCCTTGCCTCCAACTGCTTTCTTTACTTTGCTCTACGTTTCCTGGCACTGCTGGGACTTTCCTTGTACAAGTTTGCACTGCTTTGCTTTGCCTTGCTCTGCGTTGCCTTTCCTGGCCATGCTTTTTCAGGCCACGCTTTCCTTTGTCTTGCTTCGCTTCATATTCCTGGCACCTCTTGGTTTTACTTTCTCTGCTCTGCTCTGCTTTTCCTACCCCTGCTCTGCTTTGCCTTGCCTCAAACTGCTTTCGTTACTTTGCTATACGTTTCCTGGCCCTGCTGGGACTTTCCTTGTACAAGTTTGCACTGCTTTGCTTTGCCTTGCACTGCTTTGCCTCCACTGGCCATGTTTTCTTTTGCTTTTTCAGGCCACTCTTTCCTTTGTCTTGCTTCACTTCGCTTTGTATTCCTGGCACCTCTAGGTTTTACTTTCTCTATTCTGCTTTGTCTTGCCTCAAACTGTTTTCTTTACGTTGCTCTACGTTTCCTGGCACTGCTGGGACTTTCCTTGTACGAGTTTGCACTGCTTTGCTTTGCCTTGCTCTGCGTTGCCTTTCCTGGCCATGCTTTTTCAGGCCACGCTTTCTTTTGTCTTGCTTCGCTTTGTATTCCTGGCGCCTCTTGGTTTTACTTTCTCTGCTCTGTTTTTCCTACCCCTGCTGTGCTTTGCCTTGCCTCAAACTGCTTTCGTTACTTTGCTCTACGTTTCCTGGCCCTGCTGGGACTTTGCTTGTACAAGTTTGCACTGCTTTGCTTTGCCTTGCACTGCTTTGCCTCCACTGGCCATGTTTTCTTTTGCTTTTTCAGGCCACGCTTTCCTTTGTCTTGCTTCGCTTCGCTTTGTATTCCTGGCACCTCTAGGCTTTACTTTCTCTGCTCTGCTTTGCCTTGCCTCCAACTGCTTTCTTTACTTTGCTCTACGTTTCCTGGCACTGCTGGGACTTTCCTTGTACCAGTTTGCACTGCTTTGCTTTGCCTTGCTCTGCTTTCCTCTTCATTTCTCTGCTCTCCTGTGCTGCGCTAGGCTTCCTTTGCAGACCGTCCCGACGATTTTGCCGATGAGGCTATCGGTATATTTTGGAACGCATAAACCCTCAGACACACAGCTGGGCCTGCCCGCAGCCCGGACACTGTCCCCTCGCAACTCGAGGGTGGGGGCAGCAGGCCCGGCCACCCGACATGGTCAGTTCTGTGGCCCCAGCCGTGTGGCCTGCCGCTAGGCGGGCCCCACTGCTATTCGTCTGGGGACGGCGTTGGGTGAGGTTTTCAACGACGGTAAGTAACTACATGATTCCCACAACTACATTGGATGGAAGCCAACAATAAATAAATAAATAAATAAATAAGTAAAGATAAAACCAGGTAAAGCAAGACATGGTTCTTGCCCGCTGTCACGGCGGACTATGAGGTGTCAGGGAGGCCGGGGAGCGGGCGAGCAGGGTACAGCCACCGTCCGAGTCTGGCCGCCAGCTCTACCCGGCATGAGGGCCTTGCGGTCTTTGCCCCGCAGACACTGGGAACCGGCAGGAGGGCTGGCCGCCAGCTCCTTACATTTGCTTCGCTTCTCTTTGTTTTTCCTTGCTCTGCTTTGCTTTGCTCTGCTCTGCTCTTCCGGGCACACTTTTGGTTTTCCTTCTCTACTTTCCTCTGCTGTTCCTGCCCCTGCTGTGCTTTGCCTCAGATTGCTTTGCTTTGCTTTGTTTGCTTTGTCTTTCCTGGCAATGCTTTGCTTTTCCTCGTGCTACTTCACTTTGCTTTGCTTTGCTTTGTCTTGCTCTGCTTTGCCTCCACTGGCCATGTTTTCTTTTGTTTTTCAGGCCACGCTTTCCTTTGTTTTGCTTTGCTTTGTATTCCTGCCACGGCTTTGCTTTACCTTCTCTGCTCTGCTTTGCTTTTCCTACCCCTGCTGTGCTTTGCCTCGCCTCAAACTGCTTTCTTTACTTTGCTCTACCTTTCCTGGCCCTGCTGGGACTTTCCTTGTACCAGTTTGCACTGCTTTGCTTTGCCTTGCTCTGCGTTGCCTTTCCGGGCCATGCTTTTTCAGGCCACGCTTTCCTTTGTTTTGCTTCGCTTTGTATTCCTGCCACGGCTTTGCTTTACCTTCTCTGCTCTGCTTTGCTTTTCCTACGCCTGCTGTGCTTTGCCTTGCCTCCTCTAACTGCTTTCTTTCTTTTGCTCTACATTTCCTGGTACTGCTTTGCTTTTCCTTGTGCTACTTTCCTTTGCTTTGCTCTGCCTTGCACTGCTTTACCTTTCCTGGACACGCTTTACTTTGCTTTTCCTGGCCCTGCTTTGCTTGGTCTTTTTTTTGCATTTTTTTTGTTTGTTTGTTTGTTTTTTTTTAATATAGTTACACATTCATTGCATTGCTTTGTTTTATTTTTGGACCTCTTTGCTTTGGTTTTCCTGGCCGCGCTTTGCTTTGCCTGGCCCTGCTTGTCATTTCTTTTCCTTATGCCGCATTCTTTTCCCTAGCAGGGCTTTGCTTTGCCTTCCTCGGCTTTGCCTCCACTGGCCATGTTTTCTTTTGCTTTTCAGGCCACGCTTTCCTTTGTTTTGCTTTGCTTTGTATTCCGGCCACGGCTTTGCTTTACCTTCTCTGCTCCGCTTTGCTTTTCCTACCCCTGCTCTGCTTTGCCTTGCCTCCAACTGCTTTCTTTACTTTGCTCTACGTTTCCTGGCACTGCTGGGACTTTCCTTGTACAAGTTTGCACTGCTTTGCTTTGCCTTGCTCTGCGTTGCCTTTCCTGGCCATGCTTTTTCGGGCCACGCTTTCCTTTGTCTTCCTTCGCTTCGTATTCCTGGCACCTCTTGGTTTTACTTTCCCTGCTCTGCTCTGCTTTTCCTACCCCTGCTCTGCTTTGCCTTGCCTCAAACTGCTTTCGTTACTTTGCTATACGTTTCCTGGCCCTGCTGGGACTTTCCTTGTACAAGTTTGCACTGCTTTGCTTTGCCTTGCACTGCTTTGCCTCCACTGGCCATGTTTTCTTTTGCTTTTTCAGGCCACTCTTTCCTTTGTCTTGCTTCACTTCGCTTTGTATTCCTGGCACCTCTAGGTTTTACTTTCTCTGTTCTGCTTTGCCTTGCCTCAAACTGTTTTCTTTACGTTGCTCTACGTTTCCTGGCCCTGCTGGGACTTTCCTTGTACGAGTTTGCACTGCTTTGCTTTGCCTTGCTCTGCGTTGCCTTTCCTGGCCATGCTTTTTCAGGCCATGCTTTCCTTTGTTTTCCTTTGCTTTGTATTCCTGGCGCCTCTTGGTTTTACTTTCTCTGCTCTGCTTTTCCTACCCCTGCTGTGCTTTGCCTTGCCTCAAACTGCTTTCGTTACTTTGCTTTACCTTTCCTGGCCCTGCTGGGACTTTGCTTGTACAAGCTTGCACTGCTTTGCTTTGCCTTGCACTGCTTTGCCTCCACTGGCCATGTTTTCTTTTGCTTTTTCAGGCCACGCTTTCCTTTGTCTTGCTTCGCTTCGCTTTGTATTCCTGGCACCTCTAGGCTTTACTTTCTCTGCTCTGCTTTGCCTTGCCTCCAACTGCTTTCTTTACTTTGCTCTACGTTTCCTGGCACTGCTGGGACTTTCCTTGTACCAGTTTGCACTGCTTTGCTTTGCCTTGCTCTGCTTTCCTCTTCATTTCTCTGCTCTCCTGTGCTGCGCTAGGCTTCCTTTGCAGACCGTCCCGACGATTTTGCCGATGAGGCTATCGGTATATTTCGGAACGCATAAACCCTCAGACACACAGCTGGGCCTGCCCGCAGCCCGGACACTGTCCCCTCGCAACTCGAGGGTGGGGGCAGCAGGCCCGGCCACCCGACATGGTCAGTTCTGTGGCCCCAGCCGTGTGGCCTGCCGCTAGGCGGGCCCCACTGCTATTCGTCTGGGGACGGCGTTGGGTGAGGTTTTCAACGACGGTAAGTAACTACATGATTCCCACAACTACATTGGATGGAAGCCAACAATAAATAAATAAATAAATAAATAAGTAAAGATAAAACCAGGTAAAGCAAGACATGGTTCTTGCCCGCTGTCACGGCGGACTATGAGGTGTCAGGGAGGCCGGGGAGCGGGCGAGCAGGGTACAGCCACCGTCCGAGTCTGGCCGCCAGCTCTACCCGGCATGAGGGCCTTGCGGTCTTTGCCCCGCAGACACTGGGAACCGGCAGGAGGGCTGGCCGCCAGCTCCTTACATTTGCTTCGCTTCTCTTTGTTTTTCCTTGCTCTGCTTTGCTTTGCTCTGCTCTGCTCTTCCAGGCACACTTTTGGTTTTCCTTCTCTACTTTCCTCTGCTGTTCCTGCCCCTGCTGTGCTTTGCCTCAGATTGCTTTGCTTTGCTTTGTTTGCTTTGTCTTTCCTGGCAATGCTTTGCTTTTCCTCGTGCTACTTCGCTTTGCTTTGCTTTGCTTTGTCTTGCTCTGCCTTGCCTCCACTGGCCATGTTTTCTTTTGTTTTTCAGGCCACGCTTTCCTTTGTTTTGCTTTGCTTTGTATTCCTGCCACGGCTTTGCTTTACCTTCTCTGCTCTGCTTTGCTTTTCCTACCCCTGCTGTGCTTTGCCTCGCCTCAAACTGCTTTCTTTACTTTGCTCTACGTTTCCTGGCACTGCTGAGACTTTCCTTGTACCAGTTTGCACTGCTTTGCTTTGCCTTGCTCTGGGTTGCCTTTCCGGGCCATGCTTTTTCAGGCCACGCTTTCCTTTGTTTTGCTTCGCTTTGTATTCCTGCCACGGCTCTGCTTTACCTTCTCTGCTCTGCTTTGCTTTTCCTACGCCTGCTGTGCTTTGCCTTGCCTCCTCTAACTGCTTTCTTTCTTTTGCTCTACATTTCCTGGTACTGCTTTGCTTTTCCTTGTGCTACTTTCCTTTGCTTTGCTCTGCCTTGCACTGCTTTGCCTTTCCTGGACACGCTTTACTTTGCTTTTCCTGGCCCTGCTTTTCTTGGTCTTTTTTTTGCATTTTTTTTTTTTGTTTGTTTTTTTTAATATAGTTACACATTCATTGCATTGCTTTGTTTTATTTTTGGACCTCTTTGCTTTGGTTTTCCTGGCCGCGCTTTGCTTTGCCTGGCCCTGCTTGTCATTTCTTTTCCTTATGCCGCATTCTTTTCCCTAGCAGGGCTTTGCTTTGCCTTCCTCGGCTTTGCCTCCACTGGCCATGTTTTCTTTTGCTTTTCAGGCCACGCTTTCCTTTGTTTTGCTTTGCTTTGTATTCCTGCCACGGCTTTGCTTTACCTTCTCTGCTCCGCTTTGCTTTTCCTACCCCTGCTCTGCTTTGCCTTGCCTCCAACTGCTTTCTTTACTTTGCTCTACGTTTCCTGGCACTGCTGGGACTTTCCTTGTACAAGTTTGCACTGCTTTGCTTTGCCTTGCTCTGCGTTGCCTTTCCTGGCCATGCTTTTTCCGGCCACGCTTTCCTTTGTCTTGCTTCGCTTCGTATTCCTGGCACCTCTTGGTTTTACCTTCTCTGCTCTGCTCTGCTTGTCCTACCGCTGATGTGCTTTGCCTCGCCTCAAACTGCTTTCTTTACTTTGCTCTACGTTTCCTGGCACTGCTGGGACTTTCCTTGTTCGAGTTTGCACTGCTTTGCTTTGCCTTGCTCTGCGTTGCCTTTCCTGGCCATGCTTTTTCGGGCCACGCTTTCCTTTGTCTTGCTTCGCTTCGTATTCCTGGCACCTCTTGGTTTTACTTTCCCTGCTCTGCTCTGCTTTTCCTACCCCTGCTGTGCTTTGCCTTGCCTCAAACTGCTTTCGTTACTTTGCTCTACGTTTCCTGGCCCTGCTGGGACTTTCCTTGTACAAGTTTGCACTGCTTTGCTTTGCCTTGCACTGCTTTGCCTCCCCTGGCTATGTTTTCTTTTGCTTTTTCAGGCCACGCTTTCCTTTGTCTTGCTTCACTTCGCTTTGTATTCCTGGCACCTCTAGGTTTTACTTTCTCTGTTCTGCTTTGCCTTGCCTCCAACTGTTTTCTTTACGTTGCTCTTCGTTTCCTGGCCCTGCTGGGACTTTCCTTGTACGAGTTTGCACTGCTTTGCTTTGCCTTGCTCTGCTTTGCCTTTCCTGGCCGTGCTTTTTCCGGCCACGCTTTCCTTTGTTTTGCTTCGCTTTGTATTCCTGGCGCCTCTTGGTTTTACTTTCTCTGCTCTGCTCTGTTTTTCCTACCCCTGCTGTGCTTTGCCTTGCCTCCTCAAACTGCTTTCTTTCTTTTGCTCTACATTTCCTGGCCCTGCTTTGCTTTTCCTTGTGCTACTTTCCTTTGCTTTGCTCTGCCTTGCACCGCTTTGCCTTTCCTGGACACGCTTTTCTTTGCTTTTCCTGGCCCTGCTTTGCTTGGTCTATTTTTTGCGTTTTTTTGTTTTGTTTGTTTGTTTGTTTGTTTGTTTTATTTTAATATAGATACATTTTCATTGCATTGCTTTGTTTTATTTTTGGACCTTTTTGCTTTGGTCTTCCTGGCCGCGCTTTGCTTTTCCTGGCCATGCTTTTTCAGGCCATGCTTTCCTTTGTCTTGCTTCGCTTCGCTTTGTATTCCTGGCACCTCTTGGTTTTACTTTCTCTGCTCTGCTTTGCCTCGCCTCAAACTGCTTTCGTTACTTTGCTCTACGTTTCCTGGCACTGCTGGGACTTTCCTTGTACGAGTTTGCACTGGTTTGCTTTGCCTTGCTCTGCTTTGCCTTTCCTGGCCATGCTTTTTCAGGCCATGCTTTCCTTTGTTTTGCTTTGCTTCGTATTCCTGCCACGGCTTTGCTTTACCTTCTCTGCTCTGCTTTGCTTTTCCTACCCCTGCTGTGCTTTGTCTCACCTCAAACTGCTTTCTTTACTTTGCTCTACGTTTCCTGGCACTGCTGGGACTTTCTTGTACAAGTTTGCACTGCTTCGCTTTGCCTTGCTCTGCGTTGCCTTTCCGGGCCATGCTTTTTCAGGCCATGCTTTCCTTCGTTTTTCTTTGCTTTGTATTCCTGGCACTGCTTTGCTTTTCCTTCTCTACGTTGCTTTCTTTTCCTACCCCTGCTGTGCTTTGCCTTGCCTCCTCAAACTGCTTTCTTTCTTTTGCTCTACATTTCCTGGTACTGCTTTGCTTTTCCTTGTGCTACTTTCCTTTGCTTTGCTCTGCCTTGCACTGGTTTGCCTTTCCTGGACACGCTTTACTTTGCTTTTCCTGGCCCTGCTTTGCTTGTTGGTTTTTTTTGCCTTTTATTTTATTTTATTTTATTTTTTTTACTTTAGATACATATTCATTGCATTGCTTTGTTTTATTTTTGGACCTTTTGGCTTTGGTTTTCCTCGCCGCGCTTTGCTTTTCCTGGCCATGCTTTTTC
Source organism: Anser anser (assembly GCF_964211835.1). Taxonomy (NCBI): domain Eukaryota; kingdom Metazoa; phylum Chordata; class Aves; order Anseriformes; family Anatidae; genus Anser; species Anser anser. The sequence continues at coordinate 729,085 of NW_028153982.1, forward strand.
AGGCCACGCTTTCCTTTGTTTTCCTTTGCTTCGTATACTTGCCACGGCTTTGCTTTACCTTCTCTGCTCTGCTTTGCTTTTCCTACCCCTGCTGTGCTTTGTCTTGTCTCCTCAAACTGCTTTCTTTACTTTGCTCTATGTTTCCTGGCACTGCTGGGACTTTCCTTGTACAAGTTTGCACTGCTACGCTTTGCCTTGCTCTGCGTTGCCTTTCCTGGCCATGCTTTTTCAGGCCACGCTTTCCTTTGTCTTGCTTCGCTTTGTATTCCTGGCACCTCTTGGTTTTACTTTCTCTGCTCTGCTTGTCCTACCCCTGCTGTGCTTTGCCTTGCCTCAAACTGCTTTCGTTACTTTGCTCTACGTTTCCTGGCCCTGCTGGGACTTTCCTTGTACAAGTTTGCACTGCTTTGCTTTGCCTTGCACTGCTTTGCCTCCACTGGCCATGTTTTCTTTTGCTTTTTCAGGCCACGCTTTCCTTTGTCTTGCTTCGCTTCGCTTTGTATTCTTGGCACCTCTAGGCTTTACTTTCTCTGCTCTGCTTTGCCTTGCCTCCAACTGCTTTCTTTACTTTGCTCTACGTTTCCTGGCACTGCTGGGACTTTCCTTGTACCAGTTTGCACTGCTTTGCTTTGCCTTGCTCTGCGTTGCCTTTCCTGGCCATGCTTTTTCAGGCCATGCTTTCCTTTGTTTTGCTTCGCTTTGTATTCCTGCCACGGCTTTGCTTTACCTTCTCTGCTCTGCTTTGCTTTTCCTACCCCTGCTGTGCTTTGCCTCGCCTCAATTTCTTTCTTTCCTTTGCTCTACCTTTCCTGGCACTGCTGGGACTTTCCTTGTACCAGTTTGCACTGCTTTGCTTTGCCTTGCTCTGCGTTGCCTTTCCTGGCCATGCTTTTTCAGGCCATGCTTTCCTTTGTTTTCCTTTGCTTCGTATGCCTGGCACCTCTTGGTTTTACTTTCTCTGCTCTGCTTTGCTTTTCCTACCCCTGCTGTGCTTTGCCTCGCCTCCAACTGCTTTCGTTACTTTGCTCTACGTTTCCTGGCACTGCTGGGGCTTTCCTTGTGCCAGTTTGCACTGCTTTCCTTTGCCTTGCTCTGCGTTGCCTTTCCTGGCCATGCTTTTTCAGGCCATGCTTTCCTTTGTTTTCCTTTGCTTCATATTCCTGCCACGGCTTTCCTTTACCTTCTCTGCTCTGCTTTGCTTTTCCTACCCCTGCTGTGCTTTGCCTTGCCTCAAACTGCTTTCGTTACTTTGCTCTACCTTTCCTGGCACTGCTGGGACTTTCCTTGTACCAGTTTACACTGCTTTGCTTTGCCTTGCTCTGCTTTGCCTTTCCTGGCCATGCTTTTTCAGGCCATGCTTTCCTTTGTTTTCCTTTGCTTCGTATTCCTGGCGCCTCTTGGTTTTACCTTCTATGCTCTGCTTTGCTTTTCCTACCCCTGCTGTGCTTTGCCTTGCCTCCTCAAACCGCTTTCGTTACTTTGCTCTACCTTTCCTGGCACTGCTGGGACTTTCCTTGTACAAGTTTGCACTGCTTTGCTTTGCCTTGCTCGGCTTTCCTCTTCATTGCTCTGCTCTCCTGTGCTGCGCTAGGCTTCCTTTGCAGACCGTCCCGACGATTTTGCCGATGAGGCGATCGGTATATTTAGGACCGCATAAACCCTCAGACACACAGCTGGGCCTGCCCGCAGCCCGGACACTGTCCCCTCGCAACTCGAGGGTGGGGGCAGCAGGCCTGGCCACCCGACATGGTCAGTTCTGTGGCCCCAGCCGTGTGGCCTGCCGCTAGGCGGGCCCCACAGCTACCCTTCCAGGGACGTTGTTGGGTGAGGTTTTCAACGACGATAAGTACAGTGGAAGAAAGGCAACAATAAATCAATCAATCAATCAATAAATAAGTAAATATAAACCCAGGTAAAGCAAGACATGGTTCTTGCCCACTGCCACGGCGGACTATGAGGTGTCAAGGAGGCCGGGGAGCGGGCGAGCAGGGTACAGCCACCGTCCGAGTCTGGCCGCCAGCTCTACCTGGCATGAGGGCCCTGCGGTCTTTGCCCCGCAGACACTGGGAACCGGCAGGAGGGCTGGCCGCCAGCTCCTTACATTTGCTTCGCTTCTCTTTGTTTTTCCTTGCTCTGCTTTGCTTTGCTCTGCTCTGCTCTTCCGGGCACACTTTTGGTTTTCCTTCTCTACTTTCCTCTGCTGTTCCTGCCCCTGCTGTGCTTTGCCTCAGATTGCTTTGCTTTGCTTTGTTTGCTTTGTCTTTCCTGGCAATGCTTTGCTTTTCCTCGTGCTACTTCACTTTGCTTTGCTTTGCTTTGCCTTGCTCTGCTTTGCCTCCACTGGCCATGTGTTCTTTTGCTTTTTCAGGCCACACTTTCTTTTGTCGTGCTTTGCTTCGCTTCCTATTCCTGGCACCTCTTGGTTTTACTGTCTCTGCTCTGCTTTGCCTTGCCTCAAACTGCTTTCTTATTTTGCTATACGTTTCCTGGCACTGCTGGGACTTTCCTTGTACAAGTTTGCACTGCTTCGCTTTGCACTGCTTCGCTTTGCCTTGCTCTGCGTTGCCTTTCCTGACCATGCTTTTTCAGGCCGTGCTTTCCTTTGGTTTGCTTTGCTTTGTATTCCTGCCACGGCTTTGCTTTACTTTCTCTGCTCTGCTTTTCTTTGCTCTGCCTTGCACTGCTTTGCCTTTCCTGGACATGCTTTACTTTGCTTTTCCTGGCCCTGCTTTCCTTGGGTTTTTTTGTCCTTTTTTTTTTTTTTTTTTTTTATAGGTACATATTCATTGCATTGCTTTGTTTTATTTTTGGACCTTTTTTGCTTTGCTTTTCTGTCCGCGCTTTGCTTTTTGAATATCCCACGCAGGTGACTGGGTGCTCTGGGGAGATCTTTGGCTGCCTCAGCAAATTGCTTGTGCAGCACGGGGAGGTGCTTTTGCGTACCAAGGATGTGATGGGTGTACCAGAGTGATGCTTGGGGATCCCGGGTATCTACCTCTCCTACCCCAGGGACAAGTTAGGGTACTCCACAGAGGTCTCTGCATGCTTCACAGAGGTGCTTTTTGAACGACCGAGATGCTGAAAGAACTTGCTTGGGAGCTCTGGACGGATGTCAAAGTACCTTGGGATGTGCTTGGGTTCCCTGGGGAGATGTTTCAATAATGCTGCAGTGGGGTGCCTGAGTGCTGTGGGGAGATGCGTGGGTTCTCCAGGAAGATGCTTGCGTTCTCGGGGGGTTATGCTTGTGTGCCTCAGGGAAATAGCCGTGTTCCTGGGGAAATGCTTTGCTGCTGCTGGGGAATCGTAGAATCATAGAATAGCCCGAGTTGGAAGGGACCCATAAGGATGATCAAGTCCAACCCCTGGCACCGCACAGGTCTACCCAAAATGCTTGGGTCCTTAAAAGGGTCATGTTTGGATGCCCTACAATGATGCTTGGGTGCTCCAGAGAGATGCCTGGCTGAGCCGGGCAGAACCTTGTGAGCTCAGGGTGATGTTGGGATCTCCTGGAAGGTGCTGGAATGCTCTTGGATGATGCCTCACAGGTAGAATGTAGTGCTTAGGTGTCCTGGGGAGATGCTTGTCTACTCCAACACAAGGCTTGTGTGCCCTGGGGAAAATCTCGGTGATTTCAAGAGGTGCTTATGTTCCTTGGCGAGAGGCTTGGGTGTCGTGGAGAGTGCTCCAGGAAGATGCTTGTATTCCCAAGGGAGACTGGTTCTTTCCCTAGGGAGGTTCATGTCTTCTCTAGGGAGGTGCCTGAATGCTCCTTGGACATGCTCGTGTACTCTGGGGAGCTGCTTGGGTACTCCTAGTACAATATGGTTGGGTGCTCTGGGGAGATGCTTGGGTGCTCCCAAGATGGGGAATGGTCTGGGGAATGTTTGGCTGCACCTTAGAGCACAAAAATCTATCCCCTAATCACACAAAGCTCTGCCCCAGGCACCCAAGCATCTCCCTGCAGCACAGAAGCACCTCCCTGCAATACCCAAGCACCTCATTGCACCTCACACAGGAACCTTCCCACCACAGTCCTACATCTGACTGGAGAACCCAAGCATCTCCCCAGGGCACCAAAACACCACCTGGGGCACACAAACATCCCACTGGACATGGGAAGCACCTCCCTTGGCACCCAAGAGCTTCTGAGGGCTGCACAAGTACCTACCAGGGTCATTCAAGTATGTCCCCGTGCTCATGCACGCACCCCCCCAGGGGACACAGATACCAAAGAGCAGGAACTAAGCATCTCCCCACAGCACTCCAGCATCTCCCTGGAGCCAAGCATCACACAAAAAGCACCCAACCATCTCCCTGGAGCACCCAAAATCCTCCCTGGAGAAACACAGCTTTACCCTGGATCAAACTAGCCTCTCCCTTGGGCACACAACCACATCTCCTAGGGTACACAAGCATCCCCAAATAGCACTCAAGCATTTCTCTGGAGCCACCAAGAAACAGCCAGGATCACCAATCCATCTTCCTGAGACATCCAAAAAAATCTCTGCATCACCCAGCTGTCTTCTTGGAGAAACCAAGCATCTCCCTGCACACCCAGGGAGTATCTGGACACAGCAGCTAAGAAGCCTGGGGAGCACCCAGATTCTTCTTGCCATAGCCAAGAACTTCCATCGAGCAAGAAAGCAGCTCCTGAGTCCCGCGGGCACCTTCTCAGGCACCCAGGCATCATCTCTGCACTGGGATGAGCACACAAGCATCTCCTCCCCACATTGGTTCCTGGACCATTCAGGCTCGCACTGCACTTCAGCCCCTGCTCCATCGCGCACTCACCTCCCTGTCCTGCCCTGCTCTGCCCTCTGCTGCCTGCTGCCAGGGGCTTCCATCCCGACTGGGGCCTGCCTGCAACCAGGGGCCTTTTATCCTGACTGGGCTGCCATGTCACGGCCCCACTGTGACGCCTGGATGACACAGCCACCGCTGCCCATTGTGACACCTGGGTGACACAGCCACCGCTGCCCTCCTGCCTACTGGGACACCACTCAGTATCTATTTCCTCGGACTCACAGGTTTGTCAGTGACAGTTAAATTTAAGATAATTTATCAGATTCACCCCCAGAAAAAAAATATTTCTGGCAACTTCCGTAAACCTCAACAAGATAACAAATGCCAAATCATTCTTGAAGTTTTAGTCTGAAGTGTTGGTGTTTATATTTCTTTGTGTTTTTCTTGTCAGTGTTTAGCATGCTTTTCCTTTCTTGTTCAAGTTTGAAGTTACACACATATGCTTTCCTCTTTCTCTAGCTTGGAAAGTTCTCTTCTAAAAAGATCTTCTATTTCTAGCTGCTTTCTCTACTCTTCTGTTAAGAATCCTCATGGTTCATGTCTTGTCCTTGTCTCTATGTTTGCTTGGTCAGCTCTGTGTCTCAGCACTTGTGCTTATTACCATAGAATTGTCAAATCCTTTAGGCTGGAAAAGAGCTCTGAGGTCATCAAGTCCAAGCGCTAACCCAGCCCTGCCAAGTCTACCACTAAACCACGTCCCCAAGCACCACATCTACACGTCTTTTGCAGAGCTGCAGGGACGGTGATTCAACTCCTTCCCTGGGCAGCCTCTTCCAAGGACTCACAATCCTTTCAGGGAAGAATTTTTTCCTCATATCCACCCCATGCCTTCCTGGGTGAAACTTGAGGCCAATTCCTCTTCTCCTGTTGCTTGCTGCTTGGGAGAAAGGCCAACCCCCACGCTGCTACAACCTCTAAGAGGGAGTTGTGGAGAACAATAAGGTCTTGTGGAGTAATTGCTTAAAGTGACTAGGAAAATTAAACTAACATTCACATTTTAAAGAAACTGTAGAGCATTGAGGAGGCTTTCAGGGTATGCTATAGCAGCATTACCTGAGTGTTCCCTAGGCTTCCACCCTTACATGTTACCGCACTGGGGGAACCTGGTGTGCTGACTGTAAGGAACAGCACGGAGCATGGATTAGCATGGATTATAACCGCTCTTGCAAGTGACCTTCTTTTAAGCACAACAGTTTAAATGATCAGGTTACAGAGAAAACCCTTTCACTGCAAAATAGATTCAATAAGGACTTGTGGCTTAGCAGTTTCGTTTCAAAACCCAAGTTGTTGGGTTTGATGGAAAAATGGTTGGTTTGGATGGTAAAAAGGTCGTCCGTTTTGATGGTAGGTTTAGTCTGAGTATTGAAGGCTTCCATCAGTAAGCTCTGCATCTGAAAGACAAAGGGAAGAAATGTCATTCCCTGTTGTGATACTCAACATGGAACTGTCTGGCTCAGTGGTTTTCTTTCTAAAGAGAGAAGTCACAACCCTGCACATGGCTTGATCTGCTCTCTGACTACAGGGCTGAACTGACTGTTGAAGGCAGCTTCCAAAGCCCTCCCATTAAACTGACTGCATTTCAGTTCCATGCTAAAATTGGTCAACTGTACAGAATATTAGGACAAAGCTACCTGCTTTGATAGCAAATGGTAGACCTTATGTAAGTTACATTCATTTGAAGGTTTGACTGGACGGCATCCTTGTTTTACTAGTGATCTTGTGGTCAAGCCGTCCAAATCCTAGCCACAGAACAGAAGCGTTCAGAAACTGGCTAGAGAGAGCACTTATTAGAGAGAGCAGGAATTTAACTGCTTTAACGCTGCTCTTTCTCTCACGTATCTGGGATTTCCTTAAATCACAAATTATCACTAGCTATCCTTGTTAATTTATTCAAAGTAACATGAGTCCAGGTGAAAAGGCACACTCTAACAAGTCCTCAGTTGTTCCTAGTCTGCTCCTAGCTTACTTGAGAGGTTCAATACAGTTAAAAATAAATAAATAAATAAATAACCTGCTGAAGTAGCCTTTTTTCAGATTAGATTCCACCATTCAGAAAATCCTGCTTAAGAGACGTTTTTTCTTTTCTTTGAAAGACTGACCTTCCCCCACATGAAACTAATTAGTATCTTCAGGCTTGATGAAATACATGAATTTCTCAATTTACCAAAATTGCTTTGCACAGCCCTCCTATCCTGCTTATGTTTCAAGCAGCGTATCTAAGTGGGGTACTGTTGGGGTGCATCTCTTTCACTCATGTAGCCCAGTGATCCCAATGCCCTGGACTTGTGTAATGTGTGCAAGACATTTACTTTCTCCCTATACTTTTGACTGGTTTAGAAAAAGCGAGTTCGCCATCTGCTGGCCAGAGAATTCACCGAAGCCCAAAGAGCATTAGAGCAGACGCATTTTCTTCTGTGCTGTTCCTGATTTATCAGCTAGAAGAGACACTTACAGTTTAGTACAATCAGGATTCTTTTGACATTAGTAGCATAAAAAGTCTATTTTTGCAACACTAGTATTTGAAAGACCTCCGTTCAGTCCCTAATTTTCTTCTTGATAATGGGACAGATTGTATTAATGTTTGCAAGAATGTGTGAACAACCAGCCTCCCCTCCATGTCGTATTTTAAGATTAAAACTTGTGGTCGTCCCTGTCTCAAAATACAGACATGCTTTGCAACAATCGCACTCCCTCTTTAGCTTGAAGGAACTTGTCAGTGCCAGAATCTACTGACTATGGCAATTTACTTCATCATCCAAACCGGGCAGAATTTTTGAAAACCTCTTGCAAGATTTCACTTCTCCAAACATTATGTAGAAGACATTCAGCTGTAAAGCAAGAAGATGAAGTCCTTTGTTTCCTATGCCAGAATGACATTTTCAACACTGAACAGGATTGTCACCAACTGTTAACTGGTTGTTAAGTTGTGGCTAGGTATAAAATGTAGAAAATGTTTAAAAATAAAACTTGCCTATGGATAGTGAACTGTCTTCTTTGGGGATTACTTCAGTTACCTGTAAGAGGAAAACAGATGATTTGGGGGGGTTGTTTGTTTTTAAGAACGGGTGCAGTCTTGCCAGTAATTTAGCTGGTATTTTTCAAAGTGACCTCTTAGAAACTTTACAGCTCTGTTGAATCAACATGTCTCTAACCCTACAATTAAATAATGCTAAAAGATGCAGCAATTTATCTTCCTGCAAGTGCTTATTAAGATATCTGAGTAACTGCGACCGTGGCTTCATCACAGATATATATATATATATTTAATACTACACACTTCTGCTCAGAAAGAAAATCACGGAAAATGTAAAATTTCATTTGAGATGTTGAATTTGTTGCAGTGTGAGATCTTCTTCATCACATGATTCTATTCTTAATTAAACCATATTATCTACTGAGAGACCAAGATTACGACAAGAACAGCACAGAGTTCAGCATGAAGCCAATCAGGAGCTCAAGTTTGTACTTATTTTTTTGTAAGGAGATGTACCAAGCTGGCTTTTTTATTGTTTCATCAGCACATTTCTAAGCCTATACGAGCAGGGAAAAAAAAAAAAAAAAAAACAACAAGTAGAACAATTGCAGGGCTCCTCAGTTTACAGCATGAGGTCGCTTTTTCCAGGTGAAAAGCGGAGCCATAAGTGGCAGTACACTAAAGCCCTGGCACGTTGAGATCCAAGAGGAGAGCTGTTTGGCCCTCCTTTTCACTCCTGGGAACCACATACCTCAAAACCCACAGACTATGGGATATATCTCAGAGAAATCTTGGGAAAGGAGAGCATGAAGAGCATGTTTGTAAATTTATTTCTCCCTGGGCTTCTTCTGCTTCTCCAAGAAATACTTGTTTGAATATAACTTTGGCAGCAGTACTTATGCTGTTTTGCACCCATTTAAAACTCCTACAAAAAACTGAAAAGTTAGACTGAAAAGCATCTCTTTCCGTTCTACTTTGTAAAGCTGCATGTTTTCCTCATGCAAAACAACAGGGGAATGGAAGCTAGAAAAGGAAATGCTGAATGTAAAACAAAACAGACCAAACCTCAGCCCTCCAGGACAAAAGCCGATAACTAAGTCCTTTCTAACATGCTGATTAGGTTTCAAGAGGATACCGCTTTAAATAAGCGTAATTGTGTGTCCATAGGCAGAAGCTGAATAATGACAGGATGAATATCTATACTTAATTTTTTGTTACTGTCTTCCTGTAGCACACAGGGACTTGTTACGTTTAGGGAAAATGCTAACCTAATGGAGGGTTTAAACCATAAGCTAGTTTGTTATACCAAAATGACTGAGAGAACAAAGCATAAAGTGTTTTCAGATTTCTAGTACACCTTGATTGCTATCCATTAAACTTAAGACAGGTTAAACAAAGCACAGGAAATAAGAGAACTCCTAGTCCCACAACTGGCAAATTGTGCGCACACTTTCCGTTCCTGAGAAAATAATACACAAACCTGAAAAATGCATTTAACTGAGAAATGAAGACATCCCCGTCCTATTGGAAGACTAAGGTGACAGCTCTTGGGCTCAGTGATTTTCAGATAAGCTCCAGTCTTCAACTTGCAGACACCAGTGACAGCTCCTTTTTTCGGATTGAAAGGGAAAATGTTTCAACAACACATTGAAAACATACTTAAGGGACAAGAAACAAAATCAAGACTGCAGTGAGAAGGAAAACAGAAAAACAATACTGGGAAAAAAAAAAAAAGAGAAAAGAGAAAAGACCTTGGTCTTTGTATCGACCAACGAGATAAGCCTTACACATTTTTAAGTTTATTTTTGACGATTGATTGATGCGTTACCAGATATTAAGTACTATTCAAGAGCAAATATTAACACTAGTAAGAATAAATCCGATCCACCAGCCCTTATTCAAAATACATCAATTTCTAATTTGGAGATAACGTCTCTCTGACAAGGAAGTAGAAAAGCTGTAAATACCGATATAGTTTCCTCTCCCGATGTTCCATATACATACCGACGCTGTTCCTACACCTACACTCTGAGCATAAATTTATGTTGACATGAGTATCGGGTGTTATTTCTGTTTGCCTTGAGAGACTCTCCTCCTGTCCACTGAAAAGTAAACTCAAGATTCCAGATCAGTTAAAACAGTTGCTAGCCCCCCATTCAGAGTTCTGCAGCAGCAGTGTTCAGATTTTTCAGCAGTCTCTTTACAAAATGACCACTTATAAGTGTACAAAAACACTTATCACCTAGCTTCTCAGTAGGTACACGTTTGGCCTCTCTTAAGCAGAGAGTCAATCACAGCTTAAGATTTTATACAAGATCCCATTTTCAAGTTTGGGATTATTTCAGAAAATCTTTTTGCCTAGAAACAGTACTACTAGTAACACTTTAACTGGTTTGCCAGCACAACCTTTTACCCTGTTAGAAATGATGTTGACTTCTACCTTCATGTAGCATACATAGTGTCCTGTGCGACAGTTGATTCCATGATGCACCAGCACCGCATATAAGGCATAGAGGAGTGGTTCTCCACTTGATTGAGACATATAGGCTCGGAGGTCCAAATATTCAGGATATTTTACCTCCTAAAGAGAGACCAAGAAGATAGAAAAATTATATCAGAGTACTTCGCAGACTAGCCAGAGAAAAACACTTCCAAAAAACAGAGACTGGAATTATATGAATATATCTCTTGATTCACTAAAAATAAGTCTTCCCATAAGCAACGTTTAATACTAGAAGTTGCAGACAACTGTTTCCTGATGAATTAGCCTTCTCAGAGGAAAGTTTATGCTTCTTGTCAAGCAGGAACTTTACTGATATTAAGAGAAAAATGAAAAAAAGAGAAAATGAAAATAAAAGCAGACCATTTCTCTATATTCTTAAGGTATATTCTTAATATACCTTGTTGATCTTTCCACCTGTGAAATCTGCAAATCTTTTCAGTGATATTGTGAGAACGTTGGAAGAACGGTGTACGGTAAATCTCTTGGATGCAGGAACCATCTTTTTACACCTTAAAAACAAGCAGAGACAAGTGTTTGAAAGCATCTTCTTTTTCGCCCCCAAAACAAACTCCTTTTAATGTCTCACGCATGCTTATGCTATTTGAATGATATTTACTTGCATCATATGTTTGGTTTTTTCTTTTCATAAACCCATGCACTGCATGTCACGTTTGTTAATACAGAGAAGAAGGTAAGTTTTACCAACAACTCAGAGCACAGCGGGAACAGGAATCTCTCATGAAAGCGTATTACCAGGGAGTTATAAAATATAAACAAAAAATATTAAAAATGAGTTATATATAAGACTAATAACAGTTATCAGCAATGGAAAAAGTACTGTACATGTGCAAGGCCTTTCCTTTTAAGCTCACAAAAAGACAGAAAATTCTGGCTTTAAGTGTGACTGAACCGATCACACCTCAAAGAGCACATTAAGGAAAGACCATGCAATTCAGATGTGAGGTGCTATTACAGTTCTTTCTCTTCCTCAGACATCACTTATGAGAATCCTGAATACGCTGCATGTTGCTTTCTAGGATCCGCAGGCCAAGACGAACCTGGGATTAAATTGCTTTAATAACCTATTGGACGCTCTTGATTCGACACCCTAATTTCCTTAGTATCCGACAACAAGAAGTGGATACTGCATTTTTCATTTAGAGGGGTCAGGCATGAATCCTACAGAACTGAGCCGGGCACTCTGTGCTTTTCTGAGGGGATGTTTGACTAACAGCTTGTTTTGCCAAACCATCTTATGCAAATGTTCAATTGTTTCTCACATACGTAGAAACATCTTACATATTGATCAGCACAGAGAGCGCCTGAACTCAATAGGCTTTCCCTGTGCACGGGTTAGGCTTAAGGGAGCTCATTTCAGGCATTAGTCCACATCGACAGGTTTCACAGTTCAAGAGCTGTGCAAGACGCTGTTTAGTGAGCCAGCACAGGCTGCTAACATTCATTACCACGGAGCCAGCTCACATTCCCTGACACTCAATCTAACTTTGTTTCACAGTGAACGCTGGGACCTGCAGGAACCTGCTGCTGCCTTCCACTCCAAATCATTCTCCATAGCTCCTTGCTTCAGCTCACCACTACTACGAAATGAAGCAACAACAACAACAACAACAAAGCTGCGTCTCCTTATTTCTAAATGAAGTTAAAGGATAACTTACGCTCTAAGTCATGTAATATATAAAACTAATATCTAGTATTAAGACATAATTAGTAATGATCTTACTCGCTACATTTATAGCAATTCTCTCCATCCAGCTCTTCAGGTTTCACAAATAGTTCTAGAGCTCTGGTAACAGATGAAACCGCCTAGAGGAGCGAGAAAGAAGAGCGTAAAGTCACTGTAAATTCAAAATTCCAGAGACGCACTAGGAGTTTATAAGAGAACCTGACTAATACATACTTAAGCGATCTACTATGAGCACTGTCAAGAAGGAGGCAGAAAGAGCATGCTCAGCGTTTACCTCACCTGGAAGTCATTCTACTTTGAAACAAATCATTTTCCAGTAACGCAGACAGCATCTATAGTGTGCTTTGTCATCAATACCGGCAACAAATCCAGCAGTCTAACAATTAGATGTATATTGAGGTAGAACAACAAAGAAGTGTGACAGTATTATACTTTGTGCAGCAATAAAATTCTTTCCCCTTAAACCCAATGCAGACGTGGAGACTATTTACAGGGGTTCCACAGAAGGACAAAGTCCAATCCACTTTCTAACCACCACCAAGCTCTTATATTTTAACATTGTACGTGGTTTGGTTTTTTAAGTTAAACAAGTTTAATTTAGAAAGTTATACATGTACTTAAACATCATGAATTATATTTACAAAACCTCCTACCTTTACATCCAAAGTGATATCAAGAAATGCCTCATACGTATCCGAAACTGCTTTGCAATTCAAGCACTTCACTGGAAGCAAAATATAAATGCTTAACAACACGTGAAGGAGACTAACTGTCCACATTCAAGTTGTCGATAGATACTACTTCAGACAAACTACAGACTGCTTTACTACTGACAAAAGACACAGATCAGTTCTAAGGACAGGAATATTTTTAAAAGTACCTCTTGATCTTAGAAATCCTCCAAATATTTGATGAATGGTGGTGGTAGCTTGAGAAGATCTGTCCAATCTGGAAATAAATTATAATCAGACCTCAGAAGATTTAAGGCACACAGTTAACTCTTCAAAGAGTTTTATGAAAACCAAGGATGACCTAGACTTTCAGTTTTGATAGTAAATAAAGGCCTAAAAGGTGCTAGAGAACGTATAAAAGTGAATTTGTTTATGCTTACTTGGTGCTTCCATTCAAGCACACTTCCTGCATAGCATCAACAGTATAGCGCAAGAACTCGTGTGCGTCTTCTTGACTGCCAAAACGGAAATGTTGTCCTATTCCTAAATAAGAAGATGATAGTATTTACCTCATTTAAAAATGAAGTAATTCTCCTGTTTCTAAAATCTCTCTTCTTTATAGTGTTAAAACCATTTATACACATCAAATAATTATTTGAAGATTACAAGATGCTGAAAAAGAAACACATCTGAAGCCACTTACGACTGAGATTATTGATAACACGCGTAGGCTCGATGGCATCAACAGTGCAACGCAGGGCCTGGTTAATGTGAGTCTCCATCGTGCACATCATGCAAAAATCTTGTTCACGACCTGAAGAGTGAAAGAAGAAAGCATCCCAGTCTAGCGAAACAGACATAACTACAAACAAACATATAAGTAACATTTAAACTATAGATACAATATCCACTCTCCTTGTCCCAACAGCCTCCTAACATTTCATTTCACACAACTTTATAGAATAAAAATATCCATTAAGCCTGTATTCAAGTGCATTTTGTGATGAGAAATCTAAAAGACTACTGCAAAGTCACGTTTGTAAAGGCTGACAGGAATGTGAACTCCACAGGTTGCAAAATGTATGAGGAAAGAATATTTGACGTTGATGATACAGCATTAAGAGAATGTGGGTTATTTTCAGCACAGTGCTGTCAGGTGAGCTTCATGATACAGAGCTACGAGTCCTTTGGGAGAAAGGAAAAATTACAGTAATGTATGTAATAGTACTTCTGCCCTCCTTTTTTCAACAGGATTCTTAACTGAAACGATTTCTATATACAGGAAGAAAACAGTTAAATTTCTAGGTATCCATACAAAGATACCAGCCTAAAAAGCATACAGGTTTAGTACAACATTTACTTTATAGTACAACATTTTATTTAGGACAAAATCAGTCTAGATTTTAATTCAGTCCCACAAAAAAATCTAGTCGTGTTCATAACAGCTCATATTGCTTTCTAGGTTTTTTTTTTTTTTTTTTTTTTTAATTGGTTCAACAACAAACAGACCCTTTATTGTAGTGCATTATGGAACCTCGGCTGTGCAGACTAAAGACCTATGATGCCAACATCCTAAATTTTATTGCCTTTCTAGCAGCAGGAAGCCCAAATAGCCCAAATGCCAAATGTTCATTAAATGCATTACTGTCCAATGCACTTCATTATTCCCATGAAGCAAGAAAAGATCCTTTTAAAAAAACAAACAAACAAACAAACAAACAAAACACATGGTGCATTAAACGCACTCCATATGCTATTCCGAGCCCGCTGCTAATACAATGCTCAAAGCCAGCTTCTACAGGTAAAATCAGGCAAGTAAGTTTGTCTCACAGAATCACTGCTGTTCTTTCACCTTCACAGCTATCCAATAGATTTAAAATACTGTTAGAAAGTACTCACATGACTGGCTGTGCTCAAGAGAAAGCATGTAATTGGCAAGTGGGGGGGTGTAGGTCAAACACTGTAGAGTAGCATTAAGAAAACACGTGTTGCCAAGATTGTACAGGCCAACTCCAACCCTTTGTGTTTCTTGCCAATCCATACGTATCTTCTCAGGTGGAAAAAGAATCCTTTGTGGCGGAGCAATTCCATCATTAACAACTGCAAGAAAGTTATATTTAAAAAGAGATTTTGTTTGTTTGTTTCTAAGAAAGGTATTAAGTATATATAGGTATAGTGAATATATAAAGTATATATAGGCATAGTAAAAATACTATTCTGCGGGAGCACCTAGAGGAACTAGCTACAATCCAAAACAGAAAAACTTATTGCAGACACCTTTAATACCGCCATATTCAAATTGGCTGGTCAACACAACGTTTTGGGAAAAAAAAGTTTAGTCAACCATTTTAATTTTTTCCTTATTATATGCTTTTTTCCTTATTATAACTTCAACCACAAACTTAGACTTGAAATTATATGGTAATAAATGCAAGGACAATGTAAAAACAAATAACTAGGAATGACGGTACCCCTACAAATATCAGATCTTTTCCTGAGCAATCTTAGCATTCAAAAACCTGTGAATAATGGAACCTGTGAATAGCAACAATCAAACACTTTTCTTTGCAAAACAGAAAAGATATGGATGAATCTGTGCATTACAAAATGCTCCCCGTATTTCTCTGTCGACTGTAAATATATCAAAATTAATTTCTGTAACGTCAGTCACTTCAGTTGCCTTAGGAGAATCGCTTTGGAAGTCTTTATTCACAGTAGTCCCGTTCTCTATCAGTGCAACAAGTAAGAACTGCACTTTCTACTTTTGTTTTGAAGAAAACAGAGGCAGGATAAAGCGCACACTTACTTAGATCTCTTTGGGCAAAAGGCTTAGATTTTTCAGAGGATCTACAATAAATAGCACCTCCACATCCTTGGGCCACAGAGACTTGGCTTGAATCTTCTGCAGGTGGTATCCGGCCCCAGTTTGCGGTGCGTGACATCGGTTTTTTAGTACTCAGTTTCTTGGATTTGCCAGACCGCCTTGAAGATGGCTTTTTAGACTTTGAAGATTTGGGCTTGTTAACTATGGTCATTGTTCTCATCTGCGGCAGAGACAAATGTTCTGGCTGACGTAAGAATACCAAGAAGCATTCCAAGAAGAAAAGAGTAGTAGAAGTCCTGTCACTTAATCTCAAAGAAACGGCCTTTAAGAACTAAATTTCTGGTATGAATGATTTAAAAGGAATCCCCAAAACTAAACACACAAAGGAAAAATTTCCATCAAAACTCTATCAGTATTACTTTTAGCTTCTGCAGAACTAGTGGCTGATGCCATTTCTTTCACTTTCGTAGGATTTTAATCCATTACAACTCTGGAGTCTTTTTAATATAAAAATGCAAATGACATTCTCTGAGGGGAATCAGTTATTTATTGCATTTTTGGAGCTTTGCAATTATCTATTAATTATTACCTATTATCTAATAGATAATGGTTGCGATTTATATATAATTGTTGCTCACGCTAGTAATGGAGCACTATTACTTTACTGCCTGCGCTTTTCTGCTTCGTGTGCACAAAGGTACCTGCATTTCGCTGCTACTTTACTTCTGTCTTTCCAGGGCTCACCCTCTACCTCACTGTCTACTGCACCAGTCATGATGGCTTTGTTGTGATTCTATAATGAGCCTAGCTTTTGAATACACTTTTTCTGGGCGTCACTTTGTGATAGCAAGTTAATTTGTGAGGGCTTATCACCTATGAC
Organism: Anser anser; assembly: GCF_964211835.1. Classification (NCBI taxonomy): domain Eukaryota; kingdom Metazoa; phylum Chordata; class Aves; order Anseriformes; family Anatidae; genus Anser; species Anser anser. The sequence continues at coordinate 745,445 of NW_028153982.1, forward strand.
CTGCTTCTCAGTAGGTACACGTTTGGCCTCTCTTAAGCAGAGAGTCAATCACAGCTTAAGATTTTGTCCAAGATGCCATTCACGAAACTGAGTTTAACCTTGACAGAACTGAGTTTAACCTTTAAACCTGAAGCTCCGTTAAAGAATAAAGCAGCACCCAAGCCAGGAAATAGAAGTTAATCATCACTTTACCCTGAAACGCACGTAAAGCCAGTGAGCTATTCTGTGCTGGCAGGATTGCTGCCGGGATGGCCGACGAGGCGGCGGGCACAGGGGGCCACAGGTCCTGCTCCCCGGGGCCACAGGTCCTGTCACAGGGGGCTGCCGGGGGTCTCCAGGCGCCGGGAACAGCGGCAACAGCGGGGACAGAGGGGACAGCAGCGACAGCAGCCGCCACCTCAGCCGAGGCCGTCTCCACAACTGCCACAACGGCCTCGGAACGCCACCCAACTCGGAGCTCCAGCGTGACGCCTTTTCAACCTGGCCGCGGTGCTCACGGCTAAAAGCAGAGCGTTTCCTCCGGCGTGTCTTTACTGTCGGTGCCGGACCGGCCCTCACCCCGAGCTCTCCCTGCCGGGAGGGCTTTGCGGTTGGGGTTTCCCTCCCGCCGCCGCCGCGGGCAGGCCCCGCGCGCAAGCTGTCCGCGCTGGGGAGCGGCATGTCGCCCGCGGCGAGAGCCAGAGGGCGCAACACGAAAAAGCCCCGACACGAAAAAGCCCCGACGTGCGGGCGAGGCGGCGGGGAGACGGCTCTGAGGGAGCGGCCGCTTCGCCCCGCCGTCCTCCTCCCCTCCCGGGCCGCCCCGCCGAGACCCGTGCGCCTCAGGTGCTGCCCTGAGAGGGCGCTCGGGCACTGGGACAGCTGCCCAGGGCAATGGTCATGGCACCGAGCCTGACGGGGGTCCAGAAGTGTTTGAACAATGCTCTCAGACATAGGCTCTGCTTTTGGGGTGGTCCTGTGTGGAGCCAGGAGTTGGACTCGCTCATTATTGTGAGCCCTTTCCACCTTGGGATGTTCTCTGATTCTAGGTCAGCAGTCCATTATCTGATGAGAGGTGTGGAGTCATTCGAAGGGAAGAGAGACCAAAACACTTCTGGTTTCCAGAAGCGGGTATTTGGTAACCAAACCGATGATTCCTTTTCTTCTAGAGCAAGTAGCAGCAGGGATCCGCTTTACAATAGGCTGGCAACAAGGAAACAAAGAATTGCAAACAAGACGTAGGACTTGAGCAGCAGCTTGTATACATGCATCAACTTATAAATGAGCACACAGCTGAGCGATAATGCAAAAATTGGACAAACTAAGTGAAGACGTTAACTGTAAATTTTATAGGTACACACTTTACTATGACGTAAGAACTGGGCAAGACCTTTCAGGGAAAAGAGTTGTTGGCATGTAATTTGAAGTAAGCTTCAAATCCCAGAGGATGATTTTGTTGGAACTTTATTCAGCTGAAAACGTGGAAGCCTTGTTTCTGCTTGTGTTAGTTACAGCTCCAGTTTACTTTGGTTGGGAGGGAAGGCATTCCAGGCTAACGTGCTGTACCTGTTCCTTCAGCTCATTGTCCATAAACGGAGGAGCAAATGAAATTCTTTGAATCTCCATTAAACGCAGCACTACAAAGTGGAGTAGAGGGCGATCTAGCACTTAATTTTTCTGTAAGCAGAAAACCCAACAGAATCTCCACAACAGTTTTCAAATCTTGTCCTGCAGTAAATGACCAGCTGAGTGAAGCTTGCATTTAGAGTATGTGCTCCTACATTAGATGGAAATAGCTTTTCCTCTTCAGAAGTGCAACTGAGTGGTGAACTGGCAGCTACGTAGGGAACTAGTTGTGCCAAAGGGTTTGTGTTGAACGCACAGAAAAATATGCAGGTCCCAACAGTAAAGGATTGTCTGTAGGCATCACACTGAGTACAGATGTTATCCGCAGGTTCGTGCCCAGTGCACCGCGCCAATTATTCACCCAGAGTTGGAATGCACACCAAGGTCTTTTAATTACATAATTAATTACAGAACTCTGCAGAGTCAGGTACTTGGCTATCTTTCACAAAGCAAGCACACCTCTGACTCGAATCACCGTCATTCATACACAGGAAATTTGTGAAAACTCTCTCTTTGGCTCCTTTTGATTGGTTATTACAGCTCACCTAACTTATCTCTACTGAGCTTGCGCATTACAGAGGAACACCGGGGGGGAGGGGGTACAGGAGGAGGGGGACACACACCGAATCCCACATTAGCAAGGATTAGCATTTTGACAGGTGTGATTTCTAATGTGTTAACCCTTAATGACCCTTAATGAGCAAAAGGTTACTATAGGTCAGTCTGGAGCTGGTTTTCTCCTTCTTGTTTTTTCCCTTTTATCCCTTCTCTTCCTTGCTTCTCCTTGTGGAGTAATTGCCTTAAATGACTAGGCATTATAAGCACCCCTCCATCCCAAAAGCTACCCGCCTCCAAGGTGCAACCACCCCTCACTGAGCACATCCTCTGAATTTCTCGGAGCCTGTACCTTTAAACGCAAGCGAGGTAATTTCTACCAATCACAACCAAGATACGCATGACTGGAGTCACTCAAGCTCCACCTAAAAGATAGAAAATAATATCAATTGGCTTAAGAGAAAGGGAATGTTGGGGGAGATACTGTCACGAAGGATACCTTCTGACATCAGTCGACAGGCTGAGCCTCTCATCCCCCCCCCCCCCCCGCCCACTGGGATGCTGCGAGGTAAGATCTGAACGCTTGGTTATACCAGGCGTCTCCACGGAAACTTAGAAATCTCTAGCGTCTTTATGCTTTTTAACATCTTAATACCTAGGCCGTGTACCTGTGCATTTCATGCATGCTAGCTTGCTTTTGCAGACAGTGAATTTATCACTGGCAATCCAAAGGACCTGTGTATCTGTTGCCGTAATAAACTGCACTTAATTGCATTGTTCCTGGCCGTGACAGTTCTCCTTGAACGCGACTAGAGCGAGGGCGTGCTGCGTTGGTGGTGGATCCGTGGCCGTGATAGTTCAGTACCCTGAAGCCGACCGCACCCGTAACGGTCAATCGGCTACACCCCTTAATGCGACACTACTAAAGGAAGAAGATGACAGGGCTTGCACGCATCGCATTAGGCTTTGCATGTGAAAACACCCCCAAATAATTTCACATGCATTTAACGTTTTTAAAGGGAAAAAACCAGGAAGGTGTAGTCCTTCTGTAAGCTACAGCTCTTGATAGTTAAGGCATCAGCATTCATTCCTTTGCTTGACAACAAACTATGAACATACAGAAGAGTTAAATATTTTCATTGCATTCTTAAAGGCGATTTTTCAGACTTGTGCTTCAGTTGTTGGAGTTGAAGAAATCGGTAGACGCCCTTACTTTTACGTTAAGACCAAAATCTTTATCTAAGATTGTGTTATCTAACACAACTATACTCCCACCCCCACATGCTTTTTGGAACTTCTGAAAGATCTTTCTGCAGTCCCACTCTGATGGTCTTTCAGTAACATACAAACTGCCATGGCAGATTCTGTTACGGTGCTTTTCTATTGACAGTGTGCATAACACTCAAGGTAAAGCCCCTCATTTTGCAGTGGGGACATAAAGTGTTTCTTTGGACGCTGCTGCTTCTGTTAGTACTCATTTTTTCAGAAACTTGTTGAACCTGAGCTGTGCCTACCGCACCAACGAATGCTTTCATGACACAGTATTTTGTCAAAGCAGTTTTGCTTCTTGGAGCTACAGAAGCAGCTCTGGCTACATGATAGGGAACTGTGCTGCACTGGCAAAAACAGACTTACTTACAGACTTAACACCACTTGCTAACTTGATCTATTTCAAATCTCATTTTAACTTTAAAGAGCAATCAGTTTTGCGGTTCCTGTCTTACTAAGTTGCCTTGTTTTGCATGGAAGGTCAGCCTGTGAATGTTTTGCTTTATTGCATGCTTCAAAAAAAGGCTGAGAGGAAGAGACTGGAGGAACCTTTTCTATTCTATAGACTTTCCCCCACGAATGTGGAATTGCAGGCTACTTGGATGAATGTTCGAATGTAAGGGAGCAAGCCTCAGCCAAAGGAGGTAGAATCCTTGCTTAAGAGGAAGTATCAGTGTGGGGACATCTTTGCTTAATGGGAGCCATTTAAACTCTTCATAGAAACTCAATAAGCTCTACATCTTATATTTGGAAAGCAGTATGGTTACGCAGCTGCTAACCTAATGACTTGAGTCTTCTGCTCTGCAACTTCAAATTTTGTTTTCAAGCAGTGCATACATCAGTTTAGGCTTTGGACAAGGAGATTTGTAATGCAAATAGTGATAAACCAGAATCAGTGCTACTGACGAGCGTAATGGTGAAATGCAGCAAATCAAGTGTTCCTGGAGAACTGTGAGATTACAAAACCAATAAGCCATGAAGCACTTTTTTTTTTTTTTTTAATCAATTCTTATATGCTGAAATAACACCTTCAAGAAAATCTGTTTATCCAGCCAGGCGACGGTGTCTACCTGTAAGCACAAAGGAAATGCCTTGAGAGTTCGTTTGCTGTATTTGAAGTTCTTATACCCTGCAGAAATAATTATTTAGAGTAACATGTAACTGAGGAGATCGTAGCAGGAAGTATATTATTTCTAGCATTAAATTGCTGCCCCGTTGCCAGTGCAATCTAGGGAGAGAACTGTATATAATAGTTAAACTCCCCTGGACTGACTTACATTATAAAATATTCTGACAAAGTAAGCTCTAAATCACTTGACATTTTGAAGAGTTTTAAACGGGTACAAAACCGAAGCTTTATAAACCAAGCAGCATTTATAATGCTTCATATATAAAAACAATGCCTATTTTTAAGATTTGTTACATATCTATGTAGATACGCTTGCTGGAAAAGCCAGGTCTGTTGTAGACCAAATGCTGCAGATTAAGACTTGTGGCTTACCAGTTTCATTTCTGTATTTTCTTGGAAAAAGTTTTGAGTTAGAGTTTAAATATAAAATGTAAATACTGTACAGATATATATTGAAATAAGTATTTCTTGGTGTACACAGGTGATATGCATGACAAATACTCTGTATCGATCATTGTTAAAAACGTAATGTTCTGTGTAAATCCACTGCGTATTAATCTTTTCATTTATCATCAAGAGCTGTTACTTAAGCCTGGACATTCTCAAAAACAAAGTGTGAAACTATATACCATTGTGTAGCTCCTCCTTTATCAAGAGTGCATGCAAGATAATTGCTCCTTTTTTCCCTTTCCAGAGGATGATTCGATTTTATAGCATGGATTATAACCGCTCTTGCAAGTGACCTTCTTTTAAGCACAACAGTTTAAATGATCAGGTTACAGAGAAAACCCTTTCACTGCAAAATAGATTCAATAAAGACTTGTGGCTTACCAGTTTCATTTCAAAACCCAAGTTGTTGGGTTTGATGGAAAAATGGTTGGTTTGGACGGTAAAAAGGTCGTCGGTTTTGATGGTAGGTTTAGTCTGAGTATTGAAGGCTTCCATCAGTAAGCTCTGCATCTGAAAGACAAAGGGAAGAAATGTCATTCCCTGTTGTGATACTCAACATGGAACTGTCTGGCTCAGTGGTTTTCTTTCTAAAGAGAGAAGTCACAACCCTGCACATGGCTTGATCTGCTCTCTGACTACAGGGCTGAACTGACTGTTGAAGGCAGCTTCCAAAGCCCTCCCATTAAACTGACTGCATTTCAGTTCCGTGCTAAAATTGGTCAACTGTACAGAATATTAGGACAAAGCTACCTGCTTTGATAGCAAACGGTAGACCTTAGGTAAGTTACATTCATTTGAAGGTTTGACTGGACGGCATCCTTGTTTTACTAGTGATCTTGTGGTCAAGCGGACCAAATCCTAGCCACAGAACAGAAGCGTTCAGAAACTGGCTAGAGAGAGCACTTAGGAATGCAGGAATTTAACTGCTTTAACGCTGCTCTTTCTCTCACGTATCTGGATTTTCCTTAAATCACAAATTATCACCAGCTATCCTTGTTAATTTATTCAAAGTAACATGAGTCCAGGTGAAAAGGCACACTCTAACAAGTCCTCAGTTGTTCCTAGTCTGCTCCTAGCTTACTTGAGAGGTTCAATACAGTTAAAAATAAATAAATAAATAAATAACCTGCTGAAGTAGCCTGAAGTAGTGGAAAACTCGGAAAATGTCCCAAGCCCTACACACCCTCCAGTTGTAATCAATGCTGCAGATGATGATGAAGATGATGATGGTGAGCATGGTTTGGTTCTTGGAAGGAATTTGTGCTGTAAATGATTGTGTAAGTCTTTGGTTCTTGGAAGGAATTTGTGCTGTAAATCAATGTATAAATCACAGATGACCTGAGGTCTGACTAGCGATAGGGCAGGCAGTCTGGTCAGGTCACTGGTGGCTTTGTCTGGCAGTCAGTGGACAGAACCTGAAATGTTGGAGGAAAGCTTAGAACCCCTCTTGGCTTTAGTTGGTCTGTTGTGTAAAGCTCTATGTGAAACTAGGAAGGAAATTCCTTTTTTTTTGTCTGAAGAGTAATATGTTGTGTAGTAGTTAAAGCTGCAGAGAGAATCTAGAGTCCTAGATGTTTTGTCCTAGGGTAGTCTACTTACGAGTTCATCAGGTCAGTGTAGCTGTATTAAAAAAAAAAAAAAAAAAAAAAGCTTTTTTACAGGAACCATGGACTGAAGTGTCATTGCATGAGCTACATAATCACGAACAATCTGGCCTATGCATAACTGAATAGATTTTTCCCCTTCAGACCAGCTTTCTGCGGAAGGAGAAGAAACTAAAACTCCCGTCCAGCAACCAGCTGAGGAAGGCCAAAATGGATTACGGATGATTTCCACTCGGAAAGCCAGTGCTACTACTGCTAAACAAGGTATTCCAGCACCTGTAGTAGGATAAATCGGAAGGAGAACTTGACAATTAACTCAAAAGCAATGTGGCGTAAAAACACAACAGAATGTAGGGGTGCTGAATGGACTCGGTTATTTCCATGATCTCATTTCTCCCTGATACCATCATGTGCCCATTGGGTCAGAAAGTTGAACTCCTTTTCTTTCCTTTTGGAGAACAAAACAGGGTCACAGCATGGAGTTTAAATGGCTGCACGTGCAGCCTGGCAACCACTGTTGAAAGCCATATCTAACGATAGAGGGATCTAATATCACGTAAATGGATTAAAATTAAAACTACAGTTTTTACCCTGAAGGGTGAAAGGAGGGGCAAAATGCCATTGATTCTATGGTTGTTTGACTTGTGAGGAGTGTTGACAGGCTTTATTCTAAATACTTCTGAAAGTTCCTGAGCACTAAGAAGCCTGAGGATCTGTGGTCCTCAGTGAGTGCCTCTAAGCCTTAGTCTCATTAACTGTTTTCTGTTTTCAGAGGACGGTCTGAATTTTGGAATAAAAACACTTGAAGAAATCAAATTGCAGAAAATGAAGGAAAAAACTAAGAGACACGGTGGTGAGTTAATATTCCCTACTTTCTTACCCTCTTCACCTTCATCCTGTGTGATGATTTTTCTTTCAAAAAAAAATTCTTCCAGTAATACCGGGTAGCTGGCTATGCTTTGGTGAATCCAACTATTTGCCAAAGAAGTGAAATTTGATTGGCTTCAGAATGGCAGGTGATGGTGGCTGGGAGCTGCTTGAGGGATAGACTTCCATGTTTAGCTGGGGGCATCGAGCAACCTGATTCTCAGCCAGCTGGTATTCTAGATGGGAATTCCAAGGGCAACCAGAGGCAAATTAGTCACCTCTCTTATTTGCATGCTCTGGTCACTGTATGTTTGACAGTAATGAATAATTACAGTTTTTTGTTCTTCGTGATAGTTTTTTCTGTTTGGTAAACTTCCTTATGTTTTGCTTGCTCTGAGCAGAAGGTCCTTCAAGATCTTCTCTTCCTCCCGTCGATTCTATGATTTTTCCTGCTCCGGAAAAGGAAAATGTCCGGACAGTGGTGAGAACTGTGACACTGTCTACAGAGGAAGGTAATAATTAATGCTTTTGTTTTGATTTCATTACTCCTAAACTGGAAGGTTAAGCAAGAAGGAAGGCAATTCACCCCTGTTAGCCTCCTGGTGCTGCCGCCTTCTGTTCAAAACATGCTTTTATGCTGAAAGTCCCTGGTTGTACTGGAAAGCTTTGGTGCTCAGGTTAAGTGCAGTAGCAGGAGAAAGAAAAAAATGTGTCAGTATGCAAATAGGGGGATAACTGAAAAACAGGAGAGTAATGAGAAGAAAGAGCTCTAGAGGACAGTGCTATGTAAGAAGCAATTTCTGAAGCTTTAAAGAGGCTGACAGTGGCACGTGTGGACCGTAGTGCGATAGGAGTCTGTGTATAAATTATATTGTTTAGAGTTGTGCAAATTCCTTTGAAAGGGAAAGAAGTGAAGAAGTACTTTTACTCATAGACATTCACCTTAGAAAGGAATATTTCTCAGCATTTGTACCTAATAATATTCTGCTTGCTTATGCAGCTCTGTTCTGCACAAAGTATAGCTGTCAGGCAGACTCAGATTCATTCTCGACTACATTCAGCTGGAATTTGAGGCAAACACTGAGACTATGGATACTTTTTCTAAGTTAATTATAGTTGTAATATGAGTTTGTGTGGTTTAGCTGTCAAAACAGTGTCTTGCTGGGTTTTTTTGGACATGGGCTAACAGTATACTATTTCTATTGGCTACTGGTCTCTACGAAATAGAAAAATTTTACTTTTGTTTTAGGGGAGGAACCTGTGGTTCGACTAGATCTTGCTGAGAAACAAGGAAAACGGAAAGCCTCCGTGGGTAAGAACTTTTTATGAGCTGTTATTTAGGTGCCGCCTTCTCTATATGACTGCATCGAAGAGTATTTTTGACGTGTGAGAGGAAAATGCGTTGCAGTGGAGATCTGTGTTGACTGCAGAAATGGCAAAAAAACCATTTAGCAGCTGAAAGGCAATTTTATGAAAATATGCTTGAAAAATAGAAGCTTGTGGTTGACTGTTCTCAAATCTTCCTGCAAAGAAATGTTCTTAAAATATTCCTTGTTTTCTCTGTCTGAAGCTGATGTAAGCGCCCTTCCCGTGAAGCGCAGCCTTGCTGAAAGGCTGGGGAAGAAGGTGGAGGTTCCGGGAAATGCTGACAAAGCACCAAAGAGAGGTACAGCTACTAAACAGGCATCTGGATGTGATTCACGGGTTTTGTATTTAGGCTCTCTGTTTGTCCTTTTCCTGCGATGTTTCTTTTTGCATGTTGGCTGAGGTCTTAATCACCGGGATTCAAAGTTACCTTTCCTGCCTTGTTTTTGAATGTGAACACAAAGTTGACGTTTATGCAGCCTCCCTAATTTGGTCTTTTTCTGTTTTGCAGTTCAAGTTCCCAAGTCTGTGAAGGAGAGACTAGGATTACCTTCTCAACGGACTAGTACTGCGAAAGGTAACAACTGGCTATTAAATATACTTTCTCCTTCTTCCTTTCCGTGAACTTAGACCGTTTTCATACAGCCCTAAAAAGGAATTCAAATGAAAACAAAGAACTGGTTCCTCTTGCTCGAGTGCTGAAGCTCTTCTGACAGCCACTATCAGAAATCTGCCTCTAGGTGTGTGTTTATTTTCCGCTTGTGCCTTGTCAAGGTTTTAAGCTGCTTCTGTGAACCATCATATACAATTAGAATAGAGCCACTGCCGGGAGCAGGAATTTGAAATGCAGTCTGAAAAAGTAATCAAGTAAACTAGCATTTCTGTGTAGCAACTCTCTCTGGATAGGGCTGGTCTTCAAAATACAACAAGTGGCTCAGAGGAGGAGGAGAATGTTAGGCTATTGTCCTAAGATGGGTTATTGGGAACGCTCAGGCTTAGTTTTCCTTAGTACTGTGACAAATTTTGGAGACTTAAACTATTGTTGGACTCTCTTTAAATGCTGGTGCTTCTCATTTCTTGATGATGACAGGGAAGGCTGCTAAGCCAAAGGGAGAGATCCATGTGAAAACACTGGAGGAAATCCATCGTGAGAGAGCTCTTCGAGAAAGTCAAGCCAAAGCCCAGGCTGAATGGCATGGTAAAACCAAAGATCCCAGCGCAGGGGCAAAAATTGAGGGTGAGCCCAAGAAGCAGAGTGTGCTCACTCTTTCCGGGCCCAGCAAAGTGCAGTCGAAGGAGCCGGCAGGTAAAGCCAAGCCAGAAGGAGAAGTGCGTGTTAAAACCCTGGAAGAAATAAAGCGCGAGAAAGCTCTGCGGATGCAGCAGAGTGGAGGAAATGTGCCAGCTCCCCCAGCACAACCTGGACCTGCCCCAGCCGGGCAGAAATCGTTATGGAACACAAAGCTATCAGGTAATAAGATGCTTTAATACCTGCCCCGGTGAGGTGCTTCCCATATTGAGCAAGTTCCATTTGCTCAGGATCTGCTTTGCTTTTTCCTTCAATGCGGAGGATAAAAGAGTTTAAGGCTACAAAGTTCAAAGGCAAAGAAGGGCCAGAACGTGCAACCATGTCTGTTTTCGTTAATTACGTGATGGTATTCTGTATTTCCCACTAGAAAATTAACACATTGAGGGGCTTTTTAGTCTAATTTTGGTATTCTGTTTTTTTCTGCCATCTGTTTATGGTATGAAGTCCTCCCTGTGTTGAGTTCAAGTTCACCTTCCTCTTTGGCATGTGTTGCTTAGCTTGACACGTGTATGTGTTTGTAAAGCATGCATCAGCATCTTAATGTGGGGGGCCAGTTTCTGTCAAAAATGACAGAGGATCAAAGGCCTCGTTGTTAACATTATATCAGCTTTGTAAAATGAGATTGTGTGAGGGAGATAAGGAGGGCTTAAAGGCTGCATGCACTGCACATTGTAGCCTTTCTCTCTGTCTCACGGGACACGAGGAAATAAACACACAAAGAAAACAAGTACCCAGCTTTCTTTCGTTTCTTCTCCTGCCAGCCAGACGTTAGGTCAGGAATGGGAGACTAGAATATGACTCTACAAATTTGGATTTTGTGGAACAACTTAATAAATTTTGTGGGACATCACTGCAGGGGAGAGGAAGCTGGTACAACAGTTGCATACACTCTCTTGTCTTACTATACCTGCTGCTTTTCCTTTCCTAGAGGGAGCAAGACTTTAAATACAAAAGCTGTCAACATTTGTGAATCTTACTAGACTTCATACAACGTCTTAGAGTATTGCTTGCACTTGGGATCGCTCTGTGTCTGAGTTTCCCTCGTCCTGGATTATGATTTACTGTAGCCATTCACTTTCTTTGTTCCTTTGTATGGATTGTTGGTAGACGGAGTTTACTATGTGGAAGATATTGCTGAGAATCCAGGCAATGGCAGTGTAATTCTGCTGGCCAAATACAGTTAACTGTGTAGAAGGGCCGTGGAAATGAGGAAGAGAACGTGGATTTTTCATGAGGCAGAGCAAGACTGTATCAGTTCTCTCTTCCTTTTACTCTAGCCAACTTTAACATGTTTGCGAAGCCTTGGGATGGGAAAGTCGCTTCCCCCAAGAAGAAGGCACTGAAACGTAAGGCACCTGGCAGTTTTCCCTCTGCTGTAGCAGCTGTGAAACCACGGACTGCCTCCGACGCTGACACAATGGGACCTCCAGCCAAAAAAGCAGCTATGGTAAGGACAGGGGCTAATGCAGAAATGGATCCCTTGTAAAATTTATACCCTCCTCTAGGAGAAAAGATGGAAAACTCAAATGTTCTACAGGCCTTCTGTTTCCTTTTAAATCCAGTAGCTGCCTAGAGAATTCTTGTAGTACCCTTCCATATTTATTAGATTAATGGCACTATTTACTTAGTCGTCTGTGATTCTGTGATTTCTCTGGTGTGGAGGATTTTGTCCATTAATGCTGTGTTCTTAAAAGACACAAGATCATTAGTAACCTCCAAGTGAATATTAACTTTCTTCAGGAGCACCTTGGTTTTGTATTTTGGCTAAGGCTCCGCAATGCCAGAGGAGAAGCAGCATGGAGGAAAAAGCTAGTAAGGAATCTTTTACCCATGAGTCCTAAACACTGTTTTGCTGCTTTCTAGGCTGTTCCAGCCACGCTGGAGCACGTCCCAGCCACCAGACTTGAAGAAAATCCCCAAAACAGGTGATGACCACAACTTGTTCTTTTTCTCAATCGGTGTATATCCCCAGTGAAACATAAGTTCTGTCACAGGTGGGGAAAAAAGGAGGGTTCTGAGATAATTAAAGCCCAAATCCATCAGAGGAATAAGTCACGTGAAATGACTTTCTAGCAGCTAGAAGGAATGCTTAATTAGACTTACTTTCTTTAAATGCTGCAAGTCGGTACAGCTTTCCAGTGACTTCTTGCTCTGTCTGAATACCTAAATGAAGATGAGGTGAAGTTCTTCTACTTCCTTGTGAGGTGATAAATGATGAGTAGTGTCCTCTGCCTTTTGGTCCTCAAGAATGCCACCCGAACAAACATACAAGGTGACAAGAGTGCAGGGAGAGCAGAGGGAAGTGATGGCTGCAGATCAGCTTCCTGTAGTGGGGAGCAAACTCTGCTGAGTGTGCCGTGGGAAAAATGACTAACTTAGTAAACAGATATTTGCAGATGGAGACTTCTTAACATTTTTACAGGAAAATTAAGCAAGGTGGCAAAGTGCCTCTTGCTACAAAAATTGAACCATCTTTGCTAGACTCCGGGTGCTCTGGCTTCACAGTGAAACCCCCAAACTGAAAAATGTACCTGCTAATATATTGGGCTCTAAATGTAGCCCTGGGTTAATTGAATAACAATCCCTGGGTAAGATTGAAGTGCAGGAGGGGTTGGCTACGGTTTTAAGAGCCGGTTTGCAGAAAAGGGATTTCCCGTTAAGAAATGGCATATACTGATTGTTCTCTTCCTTGCTCTGCCAAGACCTGAAGCACATCTTGGAAGCCAGGTAGAATCCGTGGAGCCAATGGAGTTCTCAAGCTCGACTTCAGCTTCTTCCCAGCTAGAAGAAGCAAGGACACGCCGGCTGAGTTCCACAGGCAACGCGCCCGTATCTGTAGACGAGGATTTAGAGATGCTACTTTGGGAACTCTCAGACGGCATACTGGAAGCCGAGCTCGACTTGGACCCAGGGAAGGATGAGGATGACCTCCTCCTTGAGCTTTCCAAGATGATTGATGATTGAACTGCATAGTCCTATGGTATACTAAAAAAAAAAAAAAAAAAACAACAACAAAAAAAAACTCTTCTTCTTGTTGGATACCCCGAGGTGATCCTTTTTCTAACTGAGGCTTTGCAATGAGACTTAAAGCACAGTTGGAACTGGTAGAAATTGGCAGGATCTGCACTCAGTTGTCCTAAGTTTTCCTGCTGGTCAGAGTTAAGGTCTTGTGCATGGTTCCGTAACTATAGGTGGCTACCTTTGATATCAAGAGGACAAAACACTTGTTTCTTTTGGCACAGAAAGATGTCCATCGGCACGCTGTGGTGGCTGTGAATTGACGTAGTGATGGAGCGATGCTCTGAAGGCTTAAACGGAAAGCTTCTTCCTTCCGCCCCCCCTTGGCACAGCTCGATGTTGGGCACATTGTGAAGCCTGGGTGTTCTGATTTCTCGGACAGTTGATACCCAAATCCCGGAGTTACTATGTCAACTCTTGACTTTTATTTGTGTATGCCATTGTTTTGACTGTAATCTTTTCAGATGATGAAGCTGTAGGGGCGGGAGGGAGCAAAATAATTATTCTAGCGTTGTGGACCAAACATGCTGCCAGGAGTGGTGGTGGTGGGGTCAGCCCACCCGGCCTTACTTTCAATTATCAGGGATGATAAAATGGTGTGAAAAGCAGCAGCTCTGCGATACGGCTACACTACCCCCACTCCCTTCTCTTGTGCTGTACCAAAGTTCCCCCAAGCTTTGGTTGGTGCTTTTTGCTGGTGACAGTAGGACTCCAGGGCGAGTAGTCGGGACTCTCCTGCAGTAACTGGGTCAATTAAGGGTTGGTTTAAGTGCCTCCTGGTTTTTAAAATTGCTCCCCTGAGCTGCTGGCTCTGCTGCCTGCTACAGCAAATGTTCGGGTGCCATCAGCGTCGCACTTGGGCGTGCGCACTGACCCTGCGGAGGAGAGCTGAGACTCGCGTGTATTGTGTACCCTGCCGCCAGTGATCGTTTTCCCCTAGCAGATCTATTTTGAATCATTTCCCTAAATTTTAGAGGAACTTTAGGCTCTTTGTGCTATGATTTGTGAAGCTGTAGGGGCCCTCAGGCATTTGCTGCTGGCAGAGGAAAACCGCTTGTCGAATTTGTTGTAAATACTTTCTGTTTGGACAACAACGCCTGTGTGTGTGTGTGTGTGCGTGTGTGTGTGTGTGCGCGTGCGTGCTTTGACGACCCCCTGCGACGCCCCAGCTCCGCGAGGGAAGCTTTGAAGCGGCTCTGGGAAAACCTCTGCGGAAGAAACCGCTGCTAGTGACTTGCGGAAAAGGGACTCCACAATCAGTGAGATTGTAAAGTAGGTATGTTTATTCAGCGCTGGGCAGCACGGGAGGTCGTGGGCATGAAGATTGATGACTCTTCCTCGTCACCGCTAGTTGACCTCTTGTCTTTGCACAGACTCAGTTGCTCCTTGGCTCTTGTGCACCTGCAGGACCAGTTTCTCCCAGTTTCTTAAGAGTCTCACTCTCTTATTAGGAGACTGACCTTGGTAAGGAGCCCAAGGCTTCTTGCTTTAGTTAATTGGCACAATGCACCATAGTTAGCAAAGACACTAAGAAGCATCCTAGTTTAATGCCGTCAGCGCTCTATCTCTACTTGATAAGATTCTCCTAACTCCCTCTCTCACTGGAGCCCACGCAGCCCTCCGTCCTGCCGAAGGACTTCACGGGGACTTCTGCCGGCTCCGGGTGCCCGCACACAGACAGAAATGGCTTTGAGAGAAAACAATCAGGAGGAGGAGAGCTCAGAGACTGCGGCCGGCTTCGGCCACCTTCCCCTCGCTTTCCCTCTCCGTGTTCAAACCGAGCACTGTTCTGCCGTCAACCTTCGCTGCCTCTGCCCGCGGCGCTGGGCTTTCGCGTGTGCCATTGCTCCTCAACATATTTTATCCTTCCTTTTGTAAGGAATGGTCCAGCAATTCGTGTCACTAAGGGATTTGAAGGGTTAACATTGAGGCCCGGG
This sequence comes from Anser anser, assembly GCF_964211835.1. NCBI lineage: Eukaryota > Metazoa > Chordata > Aves > Anseriformes > Anatidae > Anser > Anser anser. Next base: position 760,553 of record NW_028153982.1, read on the forward strand.
TCTAGGTGATAAGAGAACAAAGGGGTTTTGTCCTGGTTCCAGTTAGGACAGAGTTAATTTTCCCTCATAGTAGCTGGTAGGGTGCTATGTTTTGGATTAGGATGAGAAGAGCGCTGATAACATGCTGATGTTTTAATTGTTGCAGAGCAGTGTTTACACCAGGCCAAGGACTTTTCGGCTTCTCGCTCTGTCCTGCCAGCGAGCAGGCTGGGGGTGCAGCAGGAGCTGGGAGGGGACAGACCCAGGACAGCTGACCCAAACTGGCCAAAGGGGTATTCCATACCATCTGACGTCATGCTAAACAATATATAGGGGTGGCTGTCCGGGGTGGGGGGGCCGGCTGCTCGGGAATAGGCTGGGCATCGGTCCGCGGGTGGTGAGCAATTCCATTGTGCATCACTTGTTTTCTTACACATTATTATTGTTAATACTATTATCATTATCACTATTATTATTATTATTGTTATTATTATATTCCTGTCTTAATAAACTGTCTTTATCTCAACTCACCGGCTTCACTTTCCTGTTTCTCTCCCCCATCCCAGAGAGGGAGGGGGGAGGGTGAGCGAACGGCTGTGTGGTGTTTAGCTGCCAGCCAGGTTAAACCACAACAGTCCTTTTGGCGCCCAACGTGGGGCACGAAGGGTTGAGATATCGACAAATCTGACCAGAGTGTGTTAAACTAATATTGGTATAAGTATTGGACCTGCTAAATAGTTGCTAGTCACGATGTTGATTGCCTTAATCTCCAGTCTGCTATACCTGTATTCCAAATTGAGTTTTATGGTGCGTTACTTTCTGTATGTGCTGCCTGTTGCACTGTTTATCCTTTCCGGGCCCTAGTTTAAGATTGTTATGGTACTGTGCGGTGTAACAATGGCTTATGAAATGATGAAATATCTGGTCACGACTTTAACCTGGTATTTGTACTCAGCACTGACGTCGACTCTATACTTTGGAAACCATATCTCGGAAACTATTAGCAATTACACCTATTGCCTGTTTTCGTTAGGGAGCCCATCTGTGAAGGGGACAGGGGAAGACATGTTTCCCTACCTGTTCACTCTCCCTTTCTCCTTCACCACCACCCTCTTATCCCCCGAGCTAGTTACGGTGGTTCTCCGAGATGTTGAATATCCTTGGGATACTCAGACCAGCCTGCTCTTGTTGTTATGTCTCCTGAATGCGCTTCAGGTTTTGTTGAGGGTTAAACAACTACTTAGGAATCTCATCCGGAGATCTGTCTTGAGGCGGGATAGTTGCGAGTGGCAGGGAGTGTGGGAGGATATGGGCAGGTTTCTAGAGCAGTGGTCACCTCCAGTGTTTTGGACATTCACCCCTGAACAACTGCAAAATCCTAAAAAGCTGGCAGAATGCTTGAAAAAAAGGTGTCATGACTCTGGCAGTTCCAAAGTGACACAAATCACTGTAGCGTGCTGGGGTCTGGCTTGTGCCTATCGAGCTGCAATTGATGCTACTAGCAACCTAGCTCCAGCTCCTGCAGCCGCTCCAGCTCCTGCAGCCGCTCCTGCTCCTGCAGCCATTCCAGTTCCAGCTCCTGCAGCCGCTCCAGCTCCTGCAGCCGCTCCAGCTCCAGCTCCTGCAGCCACTCCAGCTGCAGCTCCTGCAGCCGCTCCAGCTCCTGCAGCCACTCCAGCTGCAGCTCCTGCAGCCGCTCCAGTTCCAGCTCCTGCAGCCGCTCCAGCTCCTGCAGCCGCTCCAGCTCCTGCAGCCACTCCAGTTCCAGCTCCTGCAGCCGTTCCAGTTCCAGCTCCTGCAGCCGCTCCAGCTCCTGCAGCCGCTCCAGCTCCAGCTCCTGCAGCCGCTCCAGCCCCTGCAGCCGCTCCAGCTCCAGCTCCCGCAGCCACTCCAGCCCCTGCAGCAGCTCCAGCTCCTGCAGCTGCTCCCACTCCTGTGTCTGGGTCAGAGAAACGAGCTGTAGCAGTGCAAGTTGACCCCGCAGAGGGTATTCCAACCCCTGTGGCAGACCCTGTGTCTGGGTTAGAGAAACGAGCTGTAGCAGTGCAAGTTGCCCCTGTAGACAAGGTGAAGAAATGGTATAGAGGCTCAGGTCGTTTACAACGCAAACAGTCTTCTGCTAAGTCTGGGCATAGTGAAGACGAGGCTGGGCCATCAAAGGTGCAGGAGACTGAAGATGAGGATGGGGATGTCGAAAAATCAACAGTAACTACCCGGACTCTATACCAGCGTGAGCTACGAGATGTGCGAAAAGATTTTGGTCGCTGTATAGGTGAGCAGCTTGTCACCTGGCTGCTCCGGTGCTGGGACACTGGAGCCAATTATGTGGAATTAGAGGGCAAGGAAGCCAGGTGGCTGGGATCCCTTGCTAGGGACGCATGCATTGACAAAGCAATTGGAGATGGAGCACGATCTCGCAGTCTCTGGAGGCGTCTCCTGTCAGCTGTGCAGGAAAGGTATCCCTTCAAGGAAGAACTTGTATGTCTACCAGGCAAATGGACCACCATGGAGAAGGGAATTCAGTACCTGAGGGAATTGGCCGTACGGGAAGTAATTTATAAGGACCTAGACGACGCACAAACATCCGCAGATCCAGATGCAGTCCAGTGTACACCACCTATGTGGCGGAAGTTTGTACGGAGTGCACCATCATCATATGCCAGCTCATTGGCAATAATAGCCTGGAAAGCGGAGGAAAATCCCCCAGTGAATGAAGTGGCTAAATTACTCCGGCAGTACGAAGGAAATCTCTCCTCTTCCCTACAGGCCTGTGTCTCGGCTGTGGAGAAACTCTCTGAAGAGGTCCACCAACTTAAAGAGAATTTATCTTCCCCTCCACCTGCACGAACCAGTGTCCACCAGCTAAAAGAGAATACTTTGGAGAAACTTTCTGAAAAGATCCACCAACTTGAAGAGAGATTATTTTCCTCCCCACCTGTACAAACCAGTGTCTCAGCTATTAGGGGTAAACATTCATCTATGCAAGGAAGACAATATGGTGGGCACACACACCGCGCCACCCTGTGGTTTTACCTACGTGACCATGGAGAGGACATGAGAAAATGGGATGGAAAATCTACTGCGACCCTAGAGGCACGGGTACGTGAATTGCAAAGGAAAACAATTGGGAAAAAGGAATTCTCTGAAAAGTTTGCTGCTCCAACTTCCAGCAGGCAGTCCTTTAGACACAGAAACGAAGATTCTGACCAGGACTAGAGGGGCCCTGCCTCCAGACAGGGGGAGGAAAGGGACAATCGAGTTTATTGGACTGTGTGGATTCGATGGCCTGGCACGTCAGACGCACAGAAGTATAAGGCTTTGGTAGACACCGGTGCACAATGTACTCTAATGCCATCAAGCTATACAGGGCCAGAGCCCATCTGTATTTATGGTGTGACAGGGGGATCCCAGCAGTTAACTGTATTGGAGGCTGAAGTGAGTCTAACCGGCAATGAGTGGCAAAAGCACCGTATTGTGACTGGCCCAGATGCTCCGTGCATCCTTGGCATAGACTATCTTAGAAGAGGATATTTCAAGGACCCAAAAGGGTTCTGCTGGGCTTTTGGCATAGCTGCCTTGGAGACAGAGGACATTAAACAGTTGTCTACTTTGCCTGGTCTCTCAGAGGACCCTTCTGTTGTGGGGTTGCTGAGGGTTGAAGAACAGCAAGTGCCGATCGCTACCACAACTGTGCACCGGTGGCAATATCGCACCAACCGAGACTCCCTGAGTCCCATCCATAAGCTAATTCGTCAACTGGAGAGCCAAGGAGTGATCAGCAAGACTCATTCACCTTTTAATAGTCCCATATGGCCAGTGCGAAAGTCTAATGGTGAGTGGAGACTAACAGTGGACTATCGTGGCCTGAACGAAGTCACGCCACCACTGAGTGCTGCAGTGCCGGACATGCTAGAACTCCAGTATGAACTGGAATCAAAGGCAGCCAAGTGGTATGCCACAATTGATATCGCTAATGCATTTTTCTCCATCCCTCTAGCAGCACAGTGCAGGCCACAGTTTGCTTTCACTTGGAGGGGAGTCCAATATACTTGGAATCGGCTGCCCCAGGGGTGGAAACACAGCCCTACCATTTGCCATGGACTGATCCAGTCTGCGCTGGAGCAGGGGGAAGCTCCTGAACACCTGCAGTACATCGATGACATCATTGTGTGGGGTGACACTGCAGAAGACGTTTTCGAGAAAGGGAAGAAAATAGTCCAAATCCTTCTGAAGGCCGGTTTTGCCATAAAACAGAATAAAGTTAAAGGACCTGCACGAGAGATCCAGTTTTTAGGAATAAAATGGCAAGATGGACGTCGTCAAATCCCAATGGATGTGATCAACAAAATAACAGCTATGTCTCCACCAACTAGCAAAAAAGAAACACAAACTTTCCTAGGTGTCGTGGGGTTTTGGAGAATGCATATTCCAAATTACAGTCTGATTGTAAACCCGCTCTACCAAGTAACCCGTAAGAAGAATGCTTTTGAATGGGGCCCTGAGCAACGACAAGCCTTTGAACAAATTAAGCAGGAAATAGTTCATGCAGTAGCCCTCGGGCCAGTCCGAACAGGACCAGATGTAAAGAATGTGCTCTACACCGCAGCCGGGGAGAATGGTCCCACCTGGAGCCTCTGGCAGAAAGAACCTGGGGAAACTCGAGGTCGACCCCTGGGGTTTTGGAGTCGGGGATACAGAGGATCTGAAGCCCGCTATACTCCAACTGAAAAGGAGATATTGGCAGCATATGAAGGAGTTCGATCTGCTTCGGAAGTGGTCGGTACTGAAGAGCAGCTCCTCCTGGCACCCCGACTGCCGGTACTAGGCTGGATGTTCAAAGGAACGGTCCCCTCTACACATCATGCAACTGATGCTACATGGAGCAAGTGGGTTGCACTGATTACTCAGCGGGCTCGAATAGGAAACCCCAGTCGCCCAGGAATCTTGGAGGTGATTATGGACTGGCCAGAAGGCAAATACTTCGGGATATCATCAGAGGAGGAGGTGGTTCGTGCTGAAGAAGCCCCACTGTACAACAAGCTACCGGAAAATGAGAAGAAATATGCCTTGTTCACTTGACGGGTCCTGTCGTATTGTGGGAAAGCATCGGAGATGGAAAGCTGCTGTATGGAGTCCTACACGACGAGTTGCAGAAGCTGCTGAGGGAGAAGGTGAATCGAGTCAGTTTGCAGAAGTGAAAGCCATTCAGCTGGCTTTAGATATTGCTGAACGAGAAAAGTGGCCAGTTCTCTATCTCTATACTGATTCATGGATGGTAGCAAATGCCCTGTGGGGGTGGTTACAGCAATGGAAGCAGAACAACTAGCAGCGCAGGGGCAAGCCCATCTGGGCTGCGGCATTGTGGCAAGATATTGCTGCCCGGGTAGAGAACCTGGTTGTAAAGGTATGCCATGTAGATGCTCATGTGCCCAAGAATCGGGCTACTGAAGAACATCAAAACCACCAGCAGGTGGATCAGGCTGCTAAGATTGAAGTGGCTCAGGTGGACCTGGACTGGCAACATAAAGGTGAATTATTTATAGCCCGATGGGCCCATGACACCTCAGGCCATCAAGGTAGAGATGCAACCTACAGATGGGCTCGTGATCGAGGGGTGGACCTGACCATGGACACTATAGCACAGGTTATTCATGACTGTGAAACATGTGCTGCAATCAAGCAAGCCAAACGGTCAAAACCTCTTTGGTATGGAGGACGATGGCTGAAATATAAATATGGAGAGGCCTGGCAGATTGATTACATCACACTCCCTCAAACCCGCAACGGCAAGCGCCACGTACTTACAATGGTGGAAGCAACCACCGGATGGCTGGAAACATATCCTGTGCCCCATGCCACCGCCCGGAACACTATCCTGGGCCTTGAAAAGCAAGTCTTATGGCGACATGGCACCCCAGAGAGAATTGAGTCAGACAACGGGACTCATTTCCGAAACAACCTTATAGACACTTGGGCCAAAGAACATGGTATTGAGTGGGTGTATCACATCCCCTATCATGCACCACCCTCTGGAAAAGTTGAACGATACAATGGACTGTTGAAGACTACACTGAAAGCAATGGGTGCTGGGACATTCAAAAATTGGGATACACATTTGGCAAAGGCCACCTGGTTAGTCAATACCAGGGGATCTGCCAACCGAGCTGGACCTGCCCAATCAAACCTGTTACGCACTGTAGAAGGGGATAAAGTTCCTGTAGTGCACGTAAGAAACATGCTGGGTAAAACAGTCCGGGCTACTCCTGCCTCAGGAAAAGGCAAACCCATTCGTGGAATTGCTTTTGCTCAGGGACCTGGATGCACTTGGTGGGTAATGCAAAAGAATGGGGAGGTCCGGTGTGTACCTCAAGGGGATTTGATACTGGGTGAGAATAGCCTATGAGTTGAATTGTAGTATGTTAATTATTATATAATAATGTATGTCATCACTACCATGATTGCTATATATCATAGATGAAAATGGTGATTAATTAGAATGTATTGGACAGAGTGTAACCTGAGCATGACATAAATGGTATGGAATAAGGGGTGGATATCTGTCCTGGTTCCAGTTAGGACAGAGTTAAGTAGCTCATAGTAGCTGGTAGGGTGCTATGTTTTGGATTAGGATGAGAAGAGCACTGATAACATGCTGATGTTTTAATTGTTGCAGAGCAGTGTTTACACCAGGCCAAGGACTTTTCGGCTTCTCGCTCTGTCCTGCCAGCGAGCAGGCTGGGGGTGCAGCAGGAGCTGGGAGGGGACAGACCCAGGACAGCTGACCCAAACTGGCCAAAGGGGTATTCCATACCATCTGACGTCATGCTAAACAATATATAGGGGTGGCTGGCCGGGGTGGGGGGGCCGGCTGCTCGGGAATAGGCTGGGCATCGGTCCGCGGGTGGTGAGCAATTCCATTGTGCATCACTTGTTTTCTTACACATTATTATTGTTAATACTATTATCATTATCACTATTATTATTATTATTGTTATTATTATATTCCTGTCTTAATAAACTGTCTTTATCTCAACTCACCGGCTTCACTTTCCCGTTTCTCTCCCCCATCCCAGAGAGGGAGGGGGGAGGGTGAGCGAATGGCTGTGTGGTGTTCAGCTGCCAGCCGGGTTAAACCACAACAGGTTTTTAGGGAAAAGTGCTGACTACTGCAGGGAATGTTGCTAGAGTTTCTGAAATCCGGCGCAGAGGCTCCCGAACGAGGAGGAAGGGGGAGCTGAAGGACAATTGAAGGACAAAAGCCTGAGAGGAAGACAACCAGCATTCAGCCCGAGCAAGCCCCGAGAGACCACCAGAGACTGGTACGCAGGCGCCCCTGGGAGGGGTTTCGGATTCCGGAAACCAATTCTAATAACCCTGCCTCTTCTCGAAGTAGTAATGAATATGTATTAGCCTGGGAGCATCAAAACCAGCCGCCTTACGTAACAGGTGTGCGTCCTGGGGGAGCAGAGACTCCCGGCGCACCCAGCGCTGCTTGCTTGCCTCTATGCATTTAATAAATTGTAAACTTTGATTGTAATCCTATTTGGGACTCAGCCATTTATAAAACTTTTTATATTCGTATTTTATTTAAGGCTGTCTTGCCCCCCTCCCCCCCCCCAGCCTCGCTGCTCGCCAATAAAGCTGGCGCAGGGACCCCTGCCTGCAACCATAGAGACGCGGTCCTCCCGGCCTGCTAGAGCGGCCCCCCCACGCTCCTCCAGCATCCCAGCGTCCCTTGCGCGCTCCCGCCCGGCCTCAGGGGCTTCCGGAGGCGGCCCAGCAGGGGCGGCGGGAGCAGCGAGGCGGCGGCAGCCATGGCGTACCGCGGGCAGGACCAGAAGGTGCAGAAGGTGATGGTGCAGCCCATCGTAGCCTTCCTGCGGCCGGGGAGCGACGGGGGAGCGGGTGGGGGGCGGCCCGGGCCTCAGGGGTCTCGGCCCGGGCCTTGAGGCCTTGTCCCGGGGCCCTGGGGCCTCGTTGCAGGGTTTGAGGCCTTGTCCTGAGGCCTTGTCCCGGGCCTGGAGCTCTTGTCCCCGTGCTGAGCCCTTCACGCAGCGCCCCGGAACCTCATCTTCCGCTACCTGCAGAGCGTGAGTAGCGCGGGGAGAGGACGGGGAGGGGATGGGGATGGGGATTTGGGGGGGGGGGGGGGGGGCGGGGAGGGTCCGGGGATCTCCCTCGCTGAGTTTTCGGCTCCCACCCGTTGCTCGGGGCAGGTTTGTGGGGAATGGAGAGCTGTGCGGCGTGCTGGTGGGTACAAGGAGCTGCTGCGCAGCCCGGCGTTTCGCCCTCGTGTTAACGGGAGTGGCATCGTGCAGCCGGGCTTGCAGGAGTGTTCCCTTGTGACTGGAAACGTGTCCTTCAGCAAACGTGTAGTATTCACCCAGTCATATAAGACTCTAAAATGTCAGACTGTTAATTGAAACTGCCCCTGAGAGTTGCTCCTTGGAGTGTTTGGGAGCTCTAGCGGCTATGGTTAGCGGGTATTTCTGAACACACGAGAGAACAAAACTGCTCGCGGTGTTTGTGTTCCAATTTACTCTCCTCCTTCGTTCTGCAGAGCTCGAGGATCCAGGTGTGGCTGAGCAAGTGAACGTGCGGATAGAAGGCTGCATCATCGTGAGTGTCAGCACGACCCCACGTTACGTCGTTAGTTTGTTTTCCCTCATTCACAATCCTATTTTTTCTTGTCAAGAAAAACTAGCCCAAGGGAAAAAAGAAATCGTGCTTCTCTAACAATTAGTCTTCATTGTCCAGCCTGGCTCAGCAAAGCTGACGATGGTTCGTGTTGTTGCTGAACTAATTGCCACTGTTGCCGATTTCTAGGGCTTTGACGAGTACGTGAATTTGGCGCTGGACGACGCAGAGGAGATTCACTCCAAGACAAAATCAAGGAAACAGCTGGGTGTGTCGTGTGTCTGTGCAACCCGAGTGACGCGCGGTCTGAAACCTGCCCGGGTGAGCCTTCTAGGTAGCAGCACTGAGAGGTACCAACCGTGTGACGAGCCTTGCTGTTGAAGTTCAGTGAGCAATTCCTGGCTACATCTCTGTCCCTGATGATTTTTGAGCTGCTGATTTTGCTGAATGAAGGAGAATCTGTCCCTGCCTGAGACCAGTTCTGGTCTTTGGAACGTGTAATACCAGGCGGCCTGCACTCTGCATGATGGGCAAAACCCTGCTCAACCACACGAAACACTTTCTGAAAACACGAGATTATTCTCAGGTTCTGGGCTCTCTCTAATCCCCTCTTTCCCTTCTCTGTGCTGCAGGCCGGATCGTGTTAAAAGGGGACAGCATCACTCTTCTACAGAGCGTTTCTAAGTAGAATTTGCCATCCTTAGAACAAAGGTGGCTGCCGTGCTGCGGAGTGACTGAGTGCCAGGGGAACGCGGCCCGCTGGTAGATAGGAAGTTATTTGTAACTGGGGTTGCATGCTGAGGTCAAAAGTCCTTCCTTTGTGGGAGCGAGTTGTTTGTAGCTTGAAACAATACGTGATGTATTTCACAAATAGCCATTTTTCACATTAACTGTAAATGTAAACCACAAATCTGCTTGTTTTCAGTCTCTTCCTTCTGTGAATGGAGAAGGAGGAGAAATATAGAAGCGTGGGCTTTTCTTTTTGCTGTGGATCTGATAAGTTTCGATAACGCTATGTGCTTTCTTGACCATTACATCTGCATTACGTGGCCAGGGTGGACTCGTTCAGGGCACGGAAGCCCCACACAGTCCTTGAGCTAGCAGGGTGCTAAGGAGGGTGTTGGAGATTTTGCATGCAATTGCAGCCCTTTGTTGCTGCAGTGACAGGTTCCTCAGATTCTTTCTAAACAGGGTTTAACTTGTTGAGAATCTTTTTGGGAGTGCTTATTGTGGATCAGTCAGTAAAAGTATCTTAGTGGGCCCGTGAGGGATTTGGGGCTGTGGTGCAGTAACCCAGTGTTTACAAGTGTTACTGCTACGCATGCTTGTCCAATAACGTCTCCAGATCAGAGAGTGAGAGCGGGCAACTGGTTTGGATTAAATCTGTCACTTCTTGCTGCTTTGGACAGAGCCTGTAGATTAAACCCTTGTGCTGTTCAATAAGCTGGGGTATCAGATGTGTCGGTTGGGTTTTTACCATTTGATTTATTTTTTTATCCGTTTGGAGATCTGTCTTTTCTATTTAAGTTTCCCCAAGAGAGCTGAGTTGCTTGATGCATCGACCAAAGAGAAGTTCCCCGGCTGACTTGGGACAGCCAGTCCCCTCGTTTTTCTGATCACAAAAAAAAAGAAAAAAGAAAAAAATCGAAGAAGAAAAATTTTGACTGTAACTGTAACTCAGAAACTAAGATTACCTAAATGGAGAGAAATGAATTTTGATGCACAGGCTGTGCTAGAAATCTGTTAATCAGCATTCAGTTTTTCAAAACTTCAATTTGTGTATCATCATCATGAAAATTAATAAATTCAAGGTGGGAGATCCTTTCCTGAAAGGGAAGGACAGAAATACGAGTCTTGCTGTGGGGCCTACCCAGCGCAGTTCTGCCATTCCGAGAAGTAATACGTCAGGAGTGTCACAGCAGACGTTCCCAGGAAGAAACCTTTGAGGGGCAGCACGACACACTTGATTGGCTAAAGCAGCTTCAGCTGGACAGCCTGCTGCCGGGATGGGTAATTCTAAGTTGTGTTCAAGTTGCTGAGTTCCTTTCAGCATGTAGTAAAGATGTAACGTGCCAATGTCGTTCGGGAACAGGAGGCATTACGTGTCACTAGCAGTGGGCACGTAAAGAACAAAACAGTATCTTACGAGGTCCTCCACATCTGCCTTTCATTTTGTCCTTGGTTTGCCAGCTGGAGCTTTCAGGAGGTGAGGAAGGAGGCTGTCCCAGTGAATAGTTCAGGTGTTGCAGGGTATTTGTGATGCAGTGCTTGTAAAATTTACCTGCCCGCATCTCCTGTTACAGGCAGCCCCCCGCGGGCCCTGTGAGACGGGGAGCTGCTGCCCGGGGTTAGGCCCAAGGTGCCCTGTCAGGCCCAGGGCCGCCCTTCCCCTCGCCCTGCCCTTCCCTCCCGCTCCTCAGCCCTTGCTCAGGCCTTTTGGGCCGTCTGGCCGTCCGTCTGGCCGTCTGTCCATCCATCCGGCCGTCTGGCCGTCCATCTGGCCCTGTGTCCCTCCATCCCACCTCCCTGCCCTGTCCCTGCCGTCTCCCTGGGGAAGCAAAGAGTCCCTGGGCTGTCTTCAGGGGGGAGGTTCTGCTCAGGAAATTAAAGCTTCCCCCTTAACCCGCCTTGCGAGTTATTTTGAGTTCCAACCTTCTGCCTTCCTTTCGTAGCAGTGCCTCTGAGGGGTGCGCTGTAAGGTAGCCGTCATCTGGCGCGCTGCTCCTGCGTTTCCCAAAGGAACTGCCTTCGGGATCTGACTAACTCTGGATGCACGCGGTTGTCACCTTAATTTCTCCGTTAGTTTGCTGAAAACAACCCGCTTGGGTTGTTCAAACCCGCTTGGGTTTGTTCAAACTTGGATCGAGGAGGTCTCTGTTTCCTTATGCTGATGTTCACGATGAAAGTGCAGAAGGGATGCTTACTGTTGCCCGGGTCAGTCCTGTTGCCAGGATGGGAATGTTTAGCCTACCGGCCCTCTGGTGCTGTTAGGCTGCACTCGGAGTGTGAGCTCTGGGCCTTATTTGGAAAAGACTGCGTTATTTGAGTGTACAAACCCGAGATATTCTGCGGATAGGTGATTCTCAAACCACGTCAGAACCACCGCTGTGGCGTGTGCTGGAGTCGGACGCGCGTTTGACTGATCAGGCGGAGCAGGTGAATTGAATTTGTTGCTGGATGGCGAGGTGTTCTGGGGGAAGAGCTAGTCTAAGGAAAACTTCCTCTTACTGCCCCTTCCCATCTCAAATGGCCACTGTCTGGGGAAATTGCTTCTTTATGACATTAACTACAACGTTACAGTGAGGATGAGGAATCATCATTACTCCCATAGTTATTTGCTGCCAGGCCGCAGCGTTGATTTCAGAGATTTAAAAAAAAAAAAAGGAAAAAGAAAGGAAGTATGTATTCTTTCACATACTCTCTTTTCCCTGAGAGTAAATGTTGTAGCTTCAGCAGTACCCTTCCTCTGGAAACGATTCCCAGTGCCTGCTCAGACACTGGGGAGGACAATGACAGAGAGAACAATGGAGGAGAGCCACCCGATACAAAGAAAGGAAAAAAGGGGTTATGGATGAAGGGAAAGCAACTACATAAAAAATTGGTGCTATCTAAAAATTGGTTAAGGGTTTGGGACCTGCAGGTGCTGCCTACACGTGCGTGTGTTGCAGTCGTGCCTGTTGCCACTGCGCAAAATGGAGAGAGCTTCTTTGTCGAATGCAGCATGTTAAAGCATGCGCCATTGCCTGGAAGAAAAGCACGGCCTTCCCTCGTGTGGGACTTCTTCCCCATTGATCTGTGGTTTACCTGAAGGTTTACCATAACCTGCATAAGTTTCAAAAGCAAGCAAACAACCAACCAAAAAACAACACCAACATTAAAGAGTGGCAAGGCAGATGCTCATCTGGGGACTCTGACTCATCGGTGACATCACCAAGCAAAGCACTGTGAGCGCTTCGGGTCGGGGCTGCTGCGGCGAGCCTCGCAGCCGGGAGGGAGAGCGGGTACGGTTCGCCTCTGGCGGGTCTGTGTCAGCCCTCTGCCCTGGTGGCTTCGTTAGCAGTGAGAGTTTGACTGCTGTGTTCCCAGCTTTCGCTTCTGCACCGACCGTGTGGCAGAGCCCGCAAGCTGCTTCCTCAGCTGGAAGAGGAAGAGGAGTGACCTCAACTGTGCCGAGGTAAAGCAGAACTGTTGAAAAGATTTGTCAAAGATGCGGGTTGTACCAGCGCAGCCGCTGCAGCTGCAGCAGGTCCTGGAGCATTGGAGAAGATAGAGAGGGGTTTCTTCGTGAAAAGAACGCTGTGAAAGTGTTTTCACGCGGGAAATTAGGAGAAGCGCCTCTGTTGTTTGGATATCCTCTATTGACCTGGCACACGGGCATTACAGCATACCTGGCACACTCTTTGTATTGTTTGTAAAAAAAAAAAAAAAAAAGTGTTTTAGGGCAGGCCAAAAACCTGCCTTGGCACTTCCACATCGCAGCAGTGCTTGCAGGCCGTGCATCCTGGATGCCAGGCCAGGATCTAAATCCGATGGTGCTGTTGGTAACGTGAAGTTCAGGAAGCACTTCTGGGTTTTTCTGCTCTTCCATGTGAATTTTTGCCCTGTGAAGGTGGTGTACTGAGCTCTTTTCTTACCAACAAATAGGTTTAAAAGCAGTTACAGCAAGGATGAGCTGTGTTAGCAGGGGGCTGTTCTGTGCTTCGACCATGGGAAGATGAATGGTTTACCTATGCACCGTTAAATATAGTTTGACACCTAGCACACAACACTTGCAGCCTGTGGGGTGCTTTAACAAGCAGGTAAATCAGCGGAGACTGTTTTGCAGCCAGGCTGATGCTGGGTGATTAAAAAGCAGGGTCACAACAAGGAGTTTATGCTGTTCTTTCTTGCTTGTCATCCGACTGTCTGCTTACACTGTTCTAAAAAAAAAAAAAAACCACCAAAACGGGGTAAGCATCTTTAATACCTTTATTATAAATGGAAGGCACAAAACAGGCCAGCAACAGAGACTGTCCAAGAGAAAGACTTTGTGCTTTATAAACAAACAAGAAATTACCCTTAGGTAGGTGTGATAATCCTTCCCTAATGCATTTTTTGGAGTGCAAAAATATTTTGTTCCCTTCTTGCTCTTCTCTCCAGGACAAAGGCAGAATAGCCAACTGGAAAGTTAGACCAGGGAGGTCAGTTTGTTCCATACTGAGAAAGACAAGCCTGTAAAACAAACTAGACAGGTTTTCTTTGGACTAGTTATCTTCCTTCAGCAAAGGCAAAGTTTATGACACTTGTTGGCATGTATTTCCAGACCCCCAGCTACCGTGACTGTAGTGCATCTGTAATTCTTTTGTACAAAAAGAGTTCAAAATCTCGTAACGCAAAAACTTTACTAGCACCCTGGAGAAAAAAGAAATCTAAAACTCTTGCCAACTTCTATTACAGACCTGCTGAGTGCACCAGAGTTACTCATTTTTATTCAGGCTTTCAGGGGCTAGTTCAGTTGGTTTCTGTTCAGCACTTGGATCGCCATATTGGCAGATGTCAGTTAAAAAAAAAAAAAAAGCTTTGGAGATCTTTTTTAAAATGAGACTGCTTTTTATGGCATTTAGGGCTGTGAGGTATCCTTGGTTTTTGCTTTCTTCCCATTCCTTAGACCAGATCCATTCATACCCTGAACAGCGTTCTGGGTCTGTTCAGGAAAATGGAAGGCAACAAGCAAAATGATGAGCTCCTTGGGCATTCAAAAGAGCTCAATCTGGAAAAGATTTCAAGTCCAACTTCCATGCTAAGGAGCACCAGTAATTTTTAGAAGTAGATGCAGAGGAATCTGCATGGCACTAAGTGTGTTTCTGAAGGTGCTAAAGGTCGGAAGTGACGATTCCTCTCAATACTAAAGAAGAGAAGGAAACCTTGCACTTAACTACCGTTTTTATTCCCTTCGTCAAGCAGTCAAAACCAACAACTAATACGAGAACCCAACTTTTCCCCTCTTTACTTTAGATTTGGGAAAATTCCCTGCCAAAATAATACTTCCTGGAAAATTCACTAGTGTTTGTGTGAGTAAAAGGTTCCAACCTTTTATTATTAATTTGTAAGAACTATTTCATCCGCTTTTGTCCAGAAGAGTCAGAAATAATTTGCACAGAAATGTGCAGCATTTTAATGAAAGGATTCAGAATCACTCTAATTTGAACTTTATCTGGTCTGGTTGCAGGTTTTATGACATTTAGTGTCTTAAAAAAAAAATCAAAATATCTGACTTCACATCAGAAAAAAAAACCTGCTTGTGGCTAAATAAAATCTGTTGCAGCTCTGGTCATTGAAAAATCATTGGCTGTTAAATTGGACCTAAGTCATCTTTTCTAACCTTTCATGATCTTGCAGCAATGGATGATGATGGATATATGGATTAGGGAACAGCACGTGATGGCAAACCTGTGGTATTTGCTACAGCGCAGAAAGAAAACAAATTGCTTCCAAAAAATCAAACTAATTCAAAATTCTTGGTATCATGCAGCCATGCCACTGGCAAAGTGAGCATTGCCCTGCCTCTCAAAGCTTGCTGTATCCTTGATCTGCTGTCTTCCTGCTGTTAATTGATTGCAACTCTACATGTCTGATCAGGGCTACGAGTTGTTCTCCATATGGATACCATACAACATATACTGTGCACGCTTGTGTGTATAGATATGTTTATCCTGTATGCATGTACATATGTATGCATATTTGTGTGCTGGCCCCCAGATCACTCATGGTATAAAGCATTGGCCTCGAAGGCATACTCATCAAAATATTTGGTAGATCCTCCATTTTTTTCTAGTTCCCTCAAAATGAGAGAGTTTTTACGCGCTCTCTGTGTCAAAAAGGCAAAACTTCTGATTTCCACTGTCGCTCTCGCTAACTTTCTATCACTCACTCCTCGTGTGTGTGTCTAAACACATATGTGTGTATGCGTATGCACATTTGTGTATTTCTGTGCACTGGTGTGTTTTTTGCTGTACAGGTAATAAAGACGGGGAAAGGTTTTAGTGTTTTCTTAATAGGTGAAGAAATCTTGAAGACCAGAGATTGGAACATACTGAATTTTGAATTAAAAAAAAAAAAAAAAGTCAAATTGTCTGGCTGTGGAAGATGGATCCTCATTTTTGCAGCCACTTTGAATCACGAGTTCATCTCTAAAGGCACTGGGTTTTTTTGTTTTTGTTTTGTTTTGTGGGGGTTTTTTTTTGGTTTTTATTTTTTGAAGAGCTAACTAACCCTGGCTGTCTCCAGTCTGAGAGAGTGTTCAGATGGACTTGCTTCCTCCATTAGTTATAAGCTGTTTAAAAGCACATCCTACGTTTGAATTGTGGATGAGAGGTTCCCTTGGCAAAGTGGAGAGGCAAATTCTTCCTACCCCTTTATCATTAATTCACGGATTCAGTGTTGGTTCGGCCTCCAGGAGAAGTTAACTGGAAGTCTTTGAAGATCAATAACTTTGCTGAGGTTGTCCAGGTAGGTGAACTCGAAGACCCACAGTGACTGGAACATGCTATTTAATGCGTCATACTGCATTCTGTAGAAGTTACTCGTAGCCATAGTTGATCATTGCCTTGCGTGTATGATCAGGTGGTTTTTGAAGAAGTGACTCCATTTTCAGGCTTCCAGGTGTGCTCCAAGGCATATTATTGAGGACGTGGAAGAGAACACTTGCTGACAAAGCTCCTGGCAGCTTTACAGAACTTTAGTTTAATATTGTGTTAGTTCCCGTAACAGCTGATTTCAAGGCATTGCTCTCCTCAAGAGACTAATTTGATGAACAGAAGAAAGCTGGAAAAATGCTTGTTACTCATTATTTTTCACTTGTTGGTACTTTGTTTAGGGTTACTTTTAAAAAGAAGATTTCACTGATCACAAGCCAGTGGAAGACTTTCAGCCCAAGCAAGGGTGAAGACAGCTCTCTCCAAGAGCAGAGGAAGTCCCTGTGGAGAGAACCCGAGCTTGTTATCAGAACTTGTCGGCATGTCTAAACAAGGAGACGATTGCTACTTCTATTTCTATTCTACCTGTACCAAGGTATGGCTGGGTTTCTTTTGCTTTGCTTTGCTTTGTTTTTTTGTTGGTTTTTTTTTTTTTTTCATTTTTTTCAGGAAGGGGTAGAGTAGGAGGAGGAGGCACACTGGTCTTTGGTTAACGTGATAACCAGATAGATTCTGAATTCAATCGTAGCAACCTGAGGCAGTAGCATGGACGTTTTTGAGGCTGTACTATATTTTCCTTGTTGGTTTCCTTTTGGTTACAGGGAGACAACTGTTCCTTCCGCCACTGCGAAGCTGCTCTGGGGAACGAGACAGTCTGCACGCTGTGGCAGGAGGGTCGTTGTTTCAGGAATGTCTGCCGATTCAGACACATGGAAATTGACGTGAGTGCCTAAAGATGTGTTCTCAAAATAAATCAACAAAAGCATTTTTCAGTGCTGTAGGTGTGCTGATTGTGCTTTTGCAGGATAGAGTCATTTGCTTTGGAATTACACTGGTTTCTGTTAGCAGGGGAGGGGGTGGGAGGAAGGAGAGGGAAATAAAATCAATGCCTTAGGTATGTCTTAGCAAGATTTTCTTTTAATTAGACGCCGACAGTATTGTCTCAACAGATGCAGAATAACCGCTAACTAGACTGCTAAAACCTGCTGGAGCAGGGGGGTAATAAACAGGCTGTACTAGCCTCCTGAGAGCAGGCTTGATAATGATCTATCAGGTCTCTTGTGTCCCGGAGTCCTTCAGATAATGCTGTTCTAGCTGCCTGGGCTAGGAAGCAGTGGGGAAAGTTAAAGGTGCAGAAGAACGAAGTCTCCCAGAAGTAGTTCTGGATAGAGTTAACGTAGGCAATTTAAGATGTTCTTTTTCCCTCTGAATAATCCTAGTATAATCCTAGGTGTATTAGTTTAACCCACCCTAAACTGATGTCTGAGAGTGCCTGTCTTCTCAAACTGAATGATGACAGGGCTAAACGTGCATAGTGGTTACAGCTTCTGCAAACTTTGTGAATATGCCCGGAAATACTATACTTCCGTGATAAACTGACCTTTGGAATGATGTTTCAGCACTGTATTGTGACAGCCCTATCGCTGTCATGACCTGGAACTGTGCATCTCTTTGCAAACCTTAGGTGCATGTTATCACGAGCTTGTCTTTCTTTCTGTCTTCAGAAAAAGCGCGGTGAGATTCCCTGCTACTGGGAGAAGCAGCCAGTAGGCTGTCAGAAAGCCAACTGTGCTTTTCATCACGCAAAGGGACGTTACATCGATGGAGTCTTCTTACCACCAAGCAAGAGTGAGTTTAGGTCCTTTTTCTTTAAGTATTGAAGAATTAATTTTGCATATTACTTAGTGGGTGCCAATAGTGTAGGAGACATCAGGTAACCGTCCATTTGTGAGTGCAGGAAAAGGTCTGCAGTCCTAGGTGGTCAGCTAAACCGAGTGTACTGCTGCTGTACTGCTGGTATTTGTTTTCTGCTTTCATGCTCAGCTTCTCTCTGCTTTGTGTGATATTTGCCTTGCAGTTTGCTTTCTGTTGTTTCGTCCTCTGCTGGGTGGTAGGGAGATGTGTTGTTGTTTGAAGGCAAGTCATTGTTCACGGTGTAAACAGTGGCGGGATGGGCAAAAGGAGATGCTGAATTCATTGTCTGTGCAGGTTATCTGCCTTAGCTACCATCTTCGTGCATTGTGGTCAAAGTTTTAAACTGCCATATTACTGATGATCCTCCTCTTCCTCTAGCTACACTGCCAAGTCCGCCTGAGTCCGCGGACGATGATTTGAAAGTGGCTCAGATGTCACTGCAGCAAAACAAACTTTCTGTCCAGTCCCATCCCTCTCCATAGCTAAGGCGGGTGATGAAAGTGGAAAACTCGGAAAATGTCCCAAGCCCTACACACCCTCCAGTTGTAATCAATGCTGCAGATGATGATGAAGATGATGATGGTGAGCATGGTTTGGTTCTTGGAAGGAATTTGTGCTGTAAATGATTGTGTAAGTCTTTGGTTCTTGGAAGGAATTTGTGCTGTAAATCAATGTATAAATCACAGATGACCTGAGGTCTGACTAGCGATAGGGCAGGCAGTCTGGTCAGGTCACTGGTGGCTTTGTCTGGCAGTCAGTGGACAGAACCTGAAATGTTGGAGGAAAGCTTAGAACCCCTCTTGGCTTTAGTTGGTCTGTTGTGTAAAGCTCTATGTGAAACTAGGAAGGAAATTCCTTTTTTTTTGTCTGAAGAGTAATATGTTGTGTAGTAGTTAAAGCTGCAGAGAGAATCTAGAGTCCTAGATGTTTTGTCCTAGGGTAGTCTACTTACGAGTTCATCAGGTCAGTGTAGCTGTATTAAAAAAAAAAAAAAAAAAAAAGCTTTTTTATAGGAACCATGGACTGAAGTGTCATTGCATGAGCTACATAATCACGAACAATCTGGCCTATGCATAACTGAATAGATTTTTCCCCTTCAGACCAGCTTTCTGCGGAAGGAGAAGAAACTAAAACTCCCGTCCAGCAACCAGCTGAGGAAGGCCAAAATGGATTACGGATGATTTCCACTCGGAAAGCCAGTGCTACTACTGCTAAACAAGGTATTCCAGCACCTGTAGTAGGATAAATCGGAAGGAGAACTTGACAATTAACTCAAAAGCAATGTGGCGTAAAAACACAACAGAATGTAGGGGTGCTGAATGGACTCGGTTATTTCCATGATCTCATTTCTCCCTGATACCATCATGTGCCCATTGGGTCAGAAAGTTGAACTCCTTTTCTTTCCTTTTGGAGAACAAAACAGGGTCACAGCATGGAGTTTAAATGGCTGCACGTGCAGCCTGGCAACCACTGTTGAAAGCCATATCTAACGATAGAGGGATCTAATATCACGTAAATGGATTAAAATTAAAACTACAGTTTTTACCCTGAAGGGTGAAAGGAGGGGCAAAATGCCATTGATTCTATGGTTGTTTGACTTGTGAGGAGTGTTGACAGGCTTTATTCTAAATACTTCTGAAAGTTCCTGAGCACTAAGAAGCCTGAGGATCTGTGGTCCTCAGTGAGTGCCTCTAAGCCTTAGTCTCATTAACTGTTTTCTGTTTTCAGAGGACGGTCTGAATTTTGGAATAAAAACACTTGAAGAAATCAAATTGCAGAAAATGAAGGAAAAAACTAAGAGACACGGTGGTGAGTTAATATTCCCTACTTTCTTACCCTCTTCACCTTCATCCTGTGTGATGATTTTTCTTTCAAAAAAAAATTCTTCTAGTAATACCGGGTAGCTGGCTATGCTTTGGTGAATCCAACTATTTGCCAAAGAAGTGAAATTTGATTGGCTTCAGAATGGCAGGTGATGGTGGCTGGGAGCTGCTTGAGGGATAGACTTCCATGTTTAGCTGGGGGCATCGAGCAACCTGATTCTCAGCCAGCTGGTATTCTAGATGGGAATTCCAAGGGCAACCAGAGGCAAATTAGTCACCTCTCTTATTTGCATGCTCTGGTCACTGTATGTTTGACAGTAATGAATAATTACAGTTTTTTGTTCTTCGTGATAGTTTTTTCTGTTTGGTAAACTTCCTTATGTTTTGCTTGCTCTGAGCAGAAGGTCCTTCAAGATCTTCTCTTCCTCCCGTCGATTCTATGATTTTTCCTGCTCCGGAAAAGGAAAATGTCCGGACAGTGGTGAGAACTGTGACACTGTCTACAGAGGAAGGTAATAATTAATGCTTTTGTTTTGATTTCATTACTCCTAAACTGGAAGGTTAAGCAAGAAGGAAGGCAATTCACCCCTGTTAGCCTCCTGGTGCTGCCGCCTTCTGTTCAAAACATGCTTTTATGCTGAAAGTCCCTGGTTGTACTGGAAAGCTTTGGTGCTCAGGTTAAGTGCAGTAGCAGGAGAAAGAAAAAAATGTGTCAGTATGCAAATAGGGGGATAACTGAAAAACAGGAGAGTAATGAGAAGAAAGAGCTCTAGAGGACAGTGCTATGTAAGAAGCAATTTCTGAAGCTTTAAAGAGGCTGACAGTGGCACGTGTGGACCGTAGTGCGATAGGAGTCTGTGTATAAATTATATTGTTTAGAGTTGTGCAAATTCCTTTGAAAGGGAAAGAAGTGAAGAAGTACTTTTACTCATAGACATTCACCTTAGAAAGGAATATTTCTCAGCATTTGTACCTAATAATATTCTGCTTGCTTATGCAGCTCTGTTCTGCACAAAGTATAGCTGTCAAGCAGACTCAGATTCATTCTCGACTACATTCAGCTGGAATTTGAGGCAAACACTGAGACTATGGATACTTTTTCTAAGTTAATTACAGTTGTAATATGAGTTTGTGTGGTTTAGCTGTCAAAACAGTGTCTTGCTGGGTTTTTTTGGACATGGGCTAACAGTATACTATTTCTATTGGCTACTGGTCTCTACGAAATAGAAAAATTTTACTTTTGTTTTAGGGGAGGAACCTGTGGTTCGACTAGATCTTGCTGAGAAACAAGGAAAACGGAAAGCCTCTGTGGGTAAGAACTTTTTATGAGCTGTTATTTAGGTGCCGCCTTCTCTATATGACTGCATCGAAGAGTATTTTTGACGTATGAGAGGAAAATGCGTTGCAGTGGAGATCTGTGTTGACTGCAGAAATGGCAGAAAAACCATTTAGCAGCTGAAAGGCAATTTTATGAAAATATGCTTGAAAAATAGAAGCTTGTGGTTGACTGTTCTCAAATCTTCCTGCAAAGAAATGTTCTTAAAATATTCCTTGTTTTCTCTGTCTGAAGCTGATGTGAGCGCCCTTCCCGTGAAGCGCAGCCTTGCTGAAAGGCTGGGGAAGAAGGTGGAGGTTCCGGGAAATGCTGACAAAGCACCAAAGAGAGGTACAGCTACTAAACAGGCATCTGGATGTGATTCACGGGTTTTGTATTTAGGCTCTCTGTTTGTCCTTTTCCTGCGATGTTTCTTTTTGCATGTTGGCTGAGGTCTTAATCACCGGGATTCAAAGTTACCTTTCCTGCCTTGTTTTTGAATGTGAACACAAAGTTGACGTTTATGCAGCCTCCCTAATTTGGTCTTTTTCTGTTTTGCAGTTCAAGTTCCCAAGTCTGTGAAGGAGAGACTAGGATTACCTTCTCAACGGACTAGTACTGCGAAAGGTAACAACTGGCTATTAAATATACTTTCTCCTTCTTCCTTTCCGTGAACTTAGACCGTTTTCATACAGCCCTAAAAAGGAATTCAAATGAAAACAAAGAACTGGTTCCTCTTGCTCGAGTGCTGAAGCTCTTCTGACAGCCACTATCAGAAATCTGCCTCTAGGTGTGTGTTTATTTTCCGCTTGTGCCTTGTCAAGGTTTTAAGCTGCTTCTGTGAACCATCATATACAATTAGAATAGAGCCACTGCCGGGAGCAGGAATTTGAAATGCAGTCTGAAAAAGTAATCAAGTAAACTAGCATTTCTGTGTAGCAACTCTCTCTGGATAGGGCTGGTCTTCAAAATACAACAAGTGGCTCAGAGGAGGAGGAGAATGTTAGGCTATTGTCCTAAGATGGGTTATTGGGAACGCTCAGGCTTAGTTTTCCTTAGTACTGTGACAAATTTTGGAGACTTAAACTATTGTTGGACTCTCTTTAAATGCTGGTGCTTCTCATTTCTTGATGATGACAGGGAAGGCTGCTAAGCCAAAGGGAGAGATCCATGTGAAAACACTGGAGGAAATCCATCGTGAGAGAGCTCTTCGAGAAAGTCAAGCCAAAGCCCAGGCTGAATGGCATGGTAAAACCAAAGATCCCAGCGCAGGGGCAAAAATTGAGGGTGAGCCCAAGAAGCAGAGTGTGCTCACTCTTTCCGGGCCCAGCAAAGTGCAGTCGAAGGAGCCGGCAGGTAAAGCCAAGCCAGAAGGAGAAGTGCGTGTTAAAACCCTGGAAGAAATAAAGCGCGAGAAAGCTCTGCGGATGCAGCAGAGTGGAGGAAATGTGCCAGCTCCCCCAGCACAACCTGGACCTGCCCCAGCCGGGCAGAAATCGTTATGGAACACAAAGCTATCAGGTAATAAGATGCTTTAATACCTGCCCCGGTGAGGTGCTTCCCATATTGAGCAAGTTCCATTTGCTCAGGATCTGCTTTGCTTTTTCCTTCAATGCGGAGGATAAAAGAGTTTAAGGCTACAAAGTTCAAAGGCAAAGAAGGGCCAGAACGTGCAACCATGTCTGTTTTCGTTAATTACGTGATGGTATTCTGTATTTCCCACTAGAAAATTAACACATTGAGGGGCTTTTTAGTCTAATTTTGGTATTCTGTTTTTTTCTGCCATCTGTTTATGGTATGAAGTCCTCCCTGTGTTGAGTTCAAGTTCACCTTCCTCTTTGGCATGTGTTGCTTAGCTTGACACGTGTATGTGTTTGTAAAGCATGCATCAGCATCTTAATGTGGGGGGCCAGTTTCTGTCAAAAATGACAGAGGATCAAAGGCCTCGTTGTTAACATTATATCAGCTTTGTAAAATGAGATTGTGTGAGGGAGATAAGGAGGGCTTAAAGGCTGCATGCACTGCACATTGTAGCCTTTCTCTCTGTCTCACGGGACACGAGGAAATAAACACACAAAGAAAACAAGTACCCAGCTTTCTTTCGTTTCTTCTCCTGCCAGCCAGACGTTAGGTCAGGAATGGGAGACTAGAATATGACTCTACAAATTTGGATTTTGTGGAACAACTTAATAAATTTTGTGGGACATCACTGCAGGGGAGAGGAAGCTGGTACAACAGTTGCATACACTCTCTTGTCTTACTATACCTGCTGCTTTTCCTTTCCTAGAGGGAGCAAGACTTTAAATACAAAAGCTGTCAACATTTGTGAATCTTACTAGACTTCATACAACGTCTTAGAGTATTGCTTGCACTTGGGATCGCTCTGTGTCTGAGTTTCCCTCGTCCTGGATTATGATTTACTGTAGCCATTCACTTTCTTTGTTCCTTTGTATGGATTGTTGGTAGACGGAGTTTACTATGTGGAAGATATTGCTGAGAATCCAGGCAATGGCAGTGTAATTCTGCTGGCCAAATACAGTTAACTGTGTAGAAGGGCCGTGGAAATGAGGAAGAGAACGTGGATTTTTCATGAGGCAGAGCAAGACTGTATCAGTTCTCTCTTCCTTTTACTCTAGCCAACTTTAACATGTTTGCGAAGCCTTGGGATGGGAAAGTCGCTTCCCCCAAGAAGAAGGCACTGAAACGTAAGGCACCTGGCAGTTTTCCCTCTGCTGTAGCAGCTGTGAAACCACGGACTGCCTCCGACGCTGACACAATGGGACCTCCAGCCAAAAAAGCAGCTATGGTAAGGACAGGGGCTAATGCAGAAATGGATCCCTTGTAAAATTTATACCCTCCTCTAGGAGAAAAGATGGAAAACTCAAATGTTCTACAGGCCTTCTGTTTCCTTTTAAATCCAGTAGCTGCCTAGAGAATTCTTGTAGTACCCTTCCATATTTATTAGATTAATGGCACTATTTACTTAGTCGTCTGTGATTCTGTGATTTCTCTGGTGTGGAGGATTTTGTCCATTAATGCTGTGTTCTTAAAAGACACAAGATCATTAGTAACCTCCAAGTGAATATTAACTTTCTTCAGGAGCACCTTGGTTTTGTATTTTGGCTAAGGCTCCGCAATGCCAGAGGAGAAGCAGCATGGAGGAAAAAGCTAGTAAGGAATCTTTTACCCATGAGTCCTAAACACTGTTTTGCTGCTTTCTAGGCTGTTCCAGCCACGCTGGAGCACGTCCCAGCCACCAGACTTGAAGAAAATCCCCAAAACAGGTGATGACCACAACTTGTTCTTTTTCTCAATCGGTGTATATCCCCAGTGAAACATAAGTTCTGTCACAGGTGGGGAAAAAAGGAGGGTTCTGAGATAATTAAAGCCCAAATCCATCAGAGGATAAGTCACTTATTTATCTTATAAGATAAATAAGTCACGTGAAATGACTTTCTAGCAGCTAGCAGGAATGCTTAATTAGACTTACTTTCTTTAAATGCTGCAAGTCGGTACAGCTTTCCAGTGACTTCTTGCTCTGTCTGAATACCTAAATGAGGATGAGGTGAAGTTCTTCTACTTCCTCGTGAGGTGATAAATGATGAGTAGTGTCCTCTGCCTTTTGGTCCTCAAGAATGCCACCCGAACAAACATACCAGGTGACAAGAGTGCAGGGAGAGCAGAGGGAAGTGATGGCTGCAGATCAGCTTCCTGTAGTGGGGAGCAAACTCTGCTGAGTGTGCCGTGAGAAAAATGACTAACTTAGTAAACAGATATTTGCAGATGGAGACTTCTTAACATTTTTACAGGAAAATTAAGCAAGGTGGCAAAGTGCCTCTTGCTACAAAAATTGAACCATCTCTGCTAGACTCCGGGTGCTCTGGCTTCACAGAGAAACCCCCAAACTGAAAAATGTACCTGCTAATATATTGGGCTCTAAATGTAGCCCTGGGTTAATTGAATAACAATCCCTGGGTAAGATTGAAGTGCAGGAGGGGTTGGCTACGGTTTTAAGAGCCGGTTTGCAGAAAAGGGATTTCCCGTTAAGAAATGGCATATACTGATCGTTCTCTTCCTTGCTCTGCCAAGACCTGAAGCACATCTTGGAAGCCAGGCAGAATCCGTGGAGCCAATGGAGTTCTCAAGCTCGACTTCAGCTTCTTCCCAGCTAGAAGAAGCAAGGACACGCCGGCTGAGTTCCACAGGCAACGCGCCCGTATCTGTAGACGAGGATTTAGAGATGCTACTTTGGGAACTCTCAGACGGCATACTGGAAGCCGAGCTCGACTTGGACCCAGGGAAGGATGAGGATGACCTCCTCCTTGAGCTTTCCAAGATGATTGATGATTGAACTGCATAGTCCTATGGTATATTAAAAAAAAAAAAAAAAAAAGAAAAAAAAGAAAACAACTCTTCTTCTTGTTGGATACCCTGAGGTGATCCTTTTTCTAACTGAGGCTTTGCAATGAGACTTAAAGCACAGTTGGAACTGGTAGAAATTGGCAGGATCTGCACTCAGTTGTCCTAAGTTTTCCTGCTGGTCAGAGTTAAGGTCTTGTGCATGGTTCCGTAACTATAGGTGGCTACCTTTGATATCAAGAGGACAAAGCACTTGTTTCTTTTGGCACAGAAAGATGTCCATCGGCACGCTGTGGTGGCTGTGAATTGACATAGTGATGGAGCGATGCTCTGAAGGCTTAAACGGAAAGCTTCTTCCTTCCGCCCCCTCTTGGCACAGCTCGATGTTGGGCACATTGTGAAGCCTGGGTGTTCTGATTTCTCGAACAGTTGATACCCAAATCCCGGAGTTACTATGTCAACTCTTGACTTTTATTTGTGTATGCCATTGTTTTGGCTGTAATCTTTTCAGATGATGAAGCTGTAGGGGCGGGAGGGAGCAAAATAATTATTCTAGCGTTGTGGACCAAACATGCTGCCAGGAGTGGTGGTGGTGGGGTCAGCCCACCCGGCCTTACTTTCAATTATCAGGAATGATAAAATGGTGTGAAAAGCAGCAGCTCTGCGATACGGCTACGCTACCCCCACTCCCTTCTCTTGTGCTGTACCAAAGTTCCCCCAAGCTTTGGTTGGTGCTTTTTGCTGGTGACAGTAGGACTCCAGGGCGAGTAGTCGGGACTCTCCTGCAGTAACTGGGTCAATTAAGGGTTGGTTTAAGTGCCTCCTGGTTTTTAAAATTGCTCCCCTGAGCTGCTGGCTCTGCTGCCTGCTACAGCAAATGTTCGGGTGCCATCAGCGTCGCACTTGGGCGTGGGCACTGACCCTGCGGAGGAGAGCTGAGACTCGCGTGTATTGTGTACCCTGCCGCCAGTGATTGTTTTCCCCTAGCAGATCTATTTTGAATCATTTCCCTAAATTTTAGAGGAACTTTAGGCTCTTTGTGCTATGATTTGTGAAGCTGTAGGGGCCCTCAGGCATTTGCTGCTGGCAGAGGAAAACCGCTTGTCGAATTTGTTGTAAATACTTTCTGTTTGGACAACAACGCCTGTGTGTGTGTGTGTGTGTGTGTGTGTGTGTGTGTGTGCACGCGTGCGTGCTTTGACGACCCCCTGCGACGCCCCAGCTCCGCGAGGGAAGCTTTGAAGCGGCTCTGGGAAAACCTCTGCGGAAGAAACCGCTGCTAGTGACTTGCGGAAAAGGGACTCCACAATCAGTGAGATTGTAAAGTAGGTATGTTTATTCAGCGCTGGGCAGCACGGGAGGTCGTGGGCATGAAGATTGATGACTCTTCCTCGTCACCGCTAGTTGACCTCTTGTCTTTGCACAGACTCTGTTGCTCCTTGGCTCTTGTCCACCTGCAGGACCAGTTTCTCCCAGTTTCTTAAGACAGGTTCACTCTCTTATTAGGAGACTGACCTTGGTAAGGGGCCCAAGGCTTCTTGCTTTAGTTAATTGGCACAATGCACCATAGTTAGCAAAGACGCTAAGTAGCATCCTAGTTTAACGCTGTCAGCGCTCTATCTCTACTTGATAAGATTCTCCTAACTCCCTCTCTCACTGGAGCCCACGCAGCCCTCCGTCCTGCCGAAGGACTTCACGGGGACTTCTGCCGGCTCCGGGTGCCCGCACACAGACAGAAATGGCTTTGAGAGAAAACAATCATGAGGAGGAGAGCTCAGAGACTGCGGCCGGCTTCGGCCACCTTCCCCTCGCTTTCCCTCTCCGTGTTCAAACCGAGCACTGTTCTGCCGTCAACCTTCGCTGCCTCTGCCCGCGGCGCCGGGCTTTCGCGGGTGCCATTGCTCCTCTACATATTTTATCCTTCCTTTTGTAAGGAATGGTCCAGCAATTCGTGTCACTAAGGGATTTGAAGGGTTACCATCGAGGCCCGGGTCTAGGTGATAAGAGAACAAAGGGGTTTTTAGGGAAAAGTGCTGACTACTGCAGGGGATGTTGCTAGAGTTTCTGAAATCCGGCGCAGAGGCTCCCAAACGAGGAGGAAGGGGGAGCTGAAGGACAATTGAAGGACAAAAGCCTGAGAGGAAGACAACCAGCATTCAGCCCGAGCAAGCCCCGAGAGACCACCAGAGACTGGTACGCAGGCGCCCCTGGGAGGAGTTTTGGATTCCGGAAACCAATTCTAATAACCCTGCCTCTTCTCGAAGTAGTAATGAATATGTATTAGCCTGGGAGCATCAAAACCAGCCGCCTTACGTAACAGGCGTGCGTCCTGGGGGAGCAGAGACTCCCGGCGCACCCAGCGCTGCTTGCTTGCCGCTATTCGTTTAATAAATTGTAAACTTTGATTGTAATCCTATTTGGATTTATAACAGCCATTTATAACACTTTTTATATTTGTATTTTATTTAAGGCTGTCTTGCCCCCCTCCCCCCCCAGCCTCGCTGCTCGCCAATAAAGCTGGCGCAGGGGCTAAGGGATTTGAAGGGCCTGCTTGTACACCTAAGGGATTTGAGGGCCTGCTTGTACACCTTTGGGGACTGCCTCTTTTGGGGGGGCGTGGGGGGGTGTTAGGAGCTGCTTGTATACTTTTTTAGGCATTCCTCTGAGAGGGGGTTGGGAGCTTCGTGTATACTGGGGGGGGAGGGCCTCCCTCGAGGTGGAAGCGGGGGGGGTTGGAGCGTTTCTACACTGTAGGGGCCTGCCTGTACACTTTTGGGGCCTGCCTTGGAGGGGTTGGGAACTGCTTGTACACCTTTGGGGCCTGCGTCTGCGCGGGGCGGGGGGGGTTGGGGGGTTGGAGCTGGTTTTAACCTTTCGGGCTTGCATCTGGAGGGGGTTGGGGCCTGCCTTTGGGGGGGTGGTTGTGAGCTGCTTGTATACTGTAGGGGCCTGCTTGTACACCTTTGGGGCCTGCGTCTGGGGGGGGGTGGGAGCTGCTTGTACACTGTTAGGGCCTGCCTTGGGGGAGGGGTTGGGCATGTGCCTTGGGGGCATGGGGTTGGGAGCTGCTTCTACGCTGTAGGGGTCTGGGTCTTGGGGGGTTGGGGCTGTTTGTACACCTTTGGGGCGTGCCTCTGGGGAGGATGGGGAGTTGCTTGTACACCTTTGGGGCCTGTGTCTGGGGGGGGGTTGGGGCCTGTGCCGGGGGGGTTGGGAGCTGCTTGTACGCTCTAGGGTCCTTTGGCAGGCTTTGGGGCCTCCCTTTGAGGGGGGCAGTTGGGAGCTGGTTGTACACCTTTGGGGCCTGAGTCTGGGGTGTGGGGGCTGGGGCTGAGGCCTGGGGCCTGGGGCATGCATCTGGGTGGTGGTGGGGGGGGGTCCAGTTCATGGGGGGGGTGGGTTGGGAGCTGCTTGTGGACAGTTGGGGTCTGCATCCGGGTGTGGCTGGGGCCCGCTTGTAGACTTCTGCAGCCTGTGTCTGGTGTTTGGGGGCTTTTCTGTAGTGTTTGGGGATCGCATTTTGGCTTTGGGATGTGTCTAGAGCTTCTGGGGCCTAGCTGTAGTGCTTGGGGCCTGCGTCTGGGGCTTTTCTGTAGCATTTTGGTAGCGTGTTTGTGATTTGGGGTCTGTATCCAGGGTTTTGCCTTTTTTGTAGTTTTCAGCTTTGTGTCTGTTTCTTTGTTGGTTGCCTGGGGTTTGGGGTTTGGATCATTAGTCAGTGTCATTAGCGTCGGGGGGTTGATATGAAGGGTTAGGGTTGTGGTTAGAGTTGTTAGGGTTAAAGAGAATAAGGATTTTAGGGTAAGGGGATCAAGGTTGTGGGAATAAAAATGTTTTTGCACAGAGTTACATCGTTTAGAGGGAAGGAAGGTGGTATTGATATATGCTTGCAGTGATAAGAAAGCTTAACAGACAACCTTGTAAAATGCAGACAACCAGAATCCTTAGAGCAATTGGGTGGAAATCACGGTGTAAGAAACATTACCACCTCAAAGAGGAAAACAGTCAAGAAAAAAATAAAATTGACTAGTAACAGGCCAGCAGCTGTGTATTTTCTGTGAAGCACTGGATAGATTGTGAACATGGATTACCCAGTCAATGGGGAAACTGGGGAGGGTCCTGGTCACCGAGAGGAAAAAAAAAAATATATAAACTGTGTTATGGAACTAGTAGGTGGCTTGTGGGACGCCTGCCATTGCAATCGTGAATAAAAATGCTACCTCACTGAGATACTTGCCTGAGCCTATGGTATTGGTTACAGAGTGTTTCTAATAAGGTGTTAGGGTTTTAAGGTTTCAGGGCTAAGGCACTAGGGTTGGGTTTCAGGGTTAGGGTTTCCAGGGTTTAGGGTTAGGATTTTAAGGTTGTTAGGGTTGGAGTTATAAGGGTTAGGGTTTGGGGGTTAGTGTGTTAAGGTTTTAAAGTATTTTGTGGTTTTAGTGTTGATAGGGTTTTTAGGGTTAGGGTCTTAGGGTTTTAGTTATGGTCAGGTATTTAGGGTTAGGGTTTTAAGGTCTTTTTTTTTTTTTTTTAAGGTTAGGGTCTCCAGCGTTAGGGCTTTGAGAATCTTTACGTTTTGGGTTAGGGTTTAGAGGGTCTTAATTTTTAGGGTTAGGGCTTTTAGGCGTAGGTCTAGTGTGGTAAATTTTATCGGGTTAGGACTGCAAGGGTTTTTAGGGTTAGGGTTTCTAGGGTTTGTTGGGGTAGGGGTTAGGGTTAGATCCGTGGTTGCCATAGGCTTAGGGGTCAAGGTTCTTAGGGATTAGGCCTAATATTAGGGCGGAAGGCCAAAATAAGAGGGGGGGAGCCCGCCCCCAAAATCGAAGGGTTGAAGCCCAAAGTTAGGGGAAGGAACGGCCAAATTGTGGGGTCCCCCAAAATTGGGCGGAAGAACTCTTTAATATTAGGGCGGAACCCAAAAAAGGAGGGTGGGGGACTCTACAATTGGGGGGGACCCCCAAAATTGGTCGGGTCCCCCCAAATTAGGGGAGGAACCCCCAAAATTGGGTGGGTGAACCCCCAAATTGGGGGGAAGAAGACTTAAATGGAAGTGTGAAATTCCAGAATTGAATGTGGACCCCCCCCAGACCTGGGGAGGAATCCCCAAACTTGGGGGGGACCCCCAAAATTGGGGTTAAAACCCCAGATCCCGGGGAGCTAAGCTCCAAATTAAGGGAAGGAACCTCAAACATGTGGTGAGAACCCCAACATTGGGGGAAAGAACCTTAATATTAGGGTGGCAGGCCAAGAAAGGATGGTGGGGGCCTCCAAAATTGTGGGGGGCTTGGAATTGGGGGGAATCCCCAAAATGGAGGGGGAACCCCAAAAGTGGGGGGGGGGGGGCGAAGCACCAAATTAGGGGAAGGAACCCCAAAATTGCGGGGAAGAACTCTGAAATGGAGAGCTGAAAACCCGAAATTGAGGGGAAACCCCCCAAAACGGCGGGAAAACCCTCCATAAACACGAAACCGGTAATGTAACAGAGCAAAAAATGGCGTCCTACGGCAAGGTGCGAGGCTCAATTTTCTGGGGAGTGCTGGGAAATGTAGTTCTTGGCCACTGGGTTTCCGGGAGTCCATATTGTTTTCCCAGAGCATGCCGGGAGATGTAGTTCTCGGACACTGGGCTTCCGGGAGGCCATGTTGGTTTCCCATCTTTGCTAGACTCCGGGTGCTCTGGCTTCACAGAGAAACCCCCAAACTGAAAAATGTACCTGCTAATATATTGGGCTCTAAATGTAGCCCTGGGTTAATTGAATAACAATCCCTGGGTAAGATTGAAGTGCAGGAGGGGTTGGCTACGGTTTTAAGAGCCGGTTTGCAGAAAAGGGATTTCCCGTTAAGAAATGGCATATACTGATTGTTCTCTTCCTTGCTCTGCCAAGACCTGAAGCACATCTTGGAAGCCAGGCAGAATCCGTGGAGCCAATGGAGTTCTCAAGCTCGACTTCAGCTTCTTCCCAGCTAGAAGAAGCAAGGACACGCCGGCTGAGTTCCACAGGCAACGCGCCCGTATCTGTAGACGAGGATTTAGAGATGCTACTTTGGGAACTCTCAGACGGCATACTGGAAGCCGAGCTCGACTTGGACCCAGGGAAGGATGAGGATGACCTCCTCCTTGAGCTTTCCAAGATGATTGATGATTGAACTGCATAGTCCTATGGTATATTAAAAAAAAAAAAAAAAAAAAAACAACTCTTCTTCTTGTTGGATACCCTGAGGTGATCCTTTTTCTAACTGAGGCTTTGCAATGAGACTTAAAGCACAGTTGGAACTGGTAGAAATTGGCAGGATCTGCACTCAGTTGTCCTAAGTTTTCCTGCTGGTCAGAGTTAAGGTCTTGTGCATAGTTCCGTAAGTATAGGTGGCTACCTTTGATATCAAGAGGACAAAACACTTGCTTCTTTTGGCACAGAAAGATGTCCATCGGCACGCTGTGGTGGCTGTGAATTGACGTAGTGATGGAGCGATGCTCTGAAGGCTTAAACGGAAAGCTTCTTCCTTCCGCCCCCCCTTGGCACAGCTCGATGTTGGGCACATTGTGAAGCCTGGGTGTTCTGATTTCTCGAACAGTTGATACCCAAATCCCGGAGTTACTATGTCAACTCTTGACTTTTATTTGTGTATGCCATTGTTTTGGCTGTAATCTTTTCAGATGATGAAGCTGTAGGGGCGGGAGGGAGCAAAATAATTATTCTAGCGTTGTGGACCAAACATGCTGCCAGGAGTGGTGGTGGTGGGGTCAGCCCACCCGGCCTTACTTTCAATTATCAGGGATGATAAAATGGTGTGAAAAGCAGCAGCTCTGCGATACGGCTACGCTACCCCCACTCCCTTCTCTTGTGCTGTACCAAAGTTCCCCCAAGCTTTGGTTGGTGCTTTTTGCTGGTGACAGTAGGACTCCAGGGCGAGTAGTCGGGACTCTCCTGCAGTAACTGGGTCAATTAAGGGTTGGTTTAAGTGCCTCCTGGTTTTTAAAATTGCTCCCCTGAGCTGCTGGCTCTGCTGCCTGCTACAGCAAATGTTCGGGTGCCATCAGCGTCGCACTTGGGCGTGGGCACTGACCCTGCGGAGGAGAGCTGAGACTCGCGTGTATTGTGTACCCTGCCGCCAGTGATCGTTTTCCCCTAGCAGATCTATTTTGAATCATTTCCCTAAATTTTAGAGGAACTTTAGGCTCTTTGTGCTATGATTTGTGAAGCTGTAGGGGCCCTCAGGCATTTGCTGCTGGCAGAGGAAAACCGCTTGTCGAATTTGTTGTAAATACTTTCTGTTTGGACAACAACGCCTGTGTGTGTGTGTGTGTGTGTGTGTGTGTGTGTGTGTGTGCGTGCGTGCTTTGACGACCCCCTGCGACGCCCCAGCTCCGCGAGGGAACCTTTGAAGCGGCTCTGGGAAAACCTCTGCGGAAGAAACCGCTGCTAGTGACTTGCGGAAAAGGGATTCCACAATCAGTGAGATTGTAAAGTAGGTATGTTTATTCAGCGCTGGGCAGCACGGGACGTCGTGGGCATGAAGATTGATGACTCTTCCTCGTCACCGCTAGTTGACCTCTTGTCTTTGCACAGACTCAGTTGCTCCTTGGCTCTTGTCCATCTGCAGGACCAGTTTCTCCCAGTTTCTTAAGACAGGCTCACTCTCTTATCAGGAGACTGACCTTGGTAAGGGGCCCAAGGCTTCTTGCTTTAGTTAATTGGCACAATGCACCATAGTTAGCAAAGACGCTAAGTAGCATCCTAGTTTAACGCCGTCAGCGCTCTATCTCTACTTGATAAGATTCTCCTAACTCCCTCTCTCACTGGAGCCCACGCAGCCCTCCGTCCTGCCGAAGGACTTCACGGGGACTTCTGCCGGCTCCGGGTGCCCGCACACAGACAGAAATGGCTTTGAGAGAAAACAATCATGAGGAGGAGAGCTCAGAGACTGCGGCCGGCTTCGGCCACCTTCCCCTCACTTTCCCTCTCCGTGTTCAAACCGAGCACTGTTCTGCCGTCAACCTTCGCTGCCTCTGCCCGCGGCGCTGGGCTTTCGCGTGTGCCATTGCTCCTCTACATATTTTATCCTTCCTTTTGTAAGGAATGGTCCAGCAATTCGTGTCACTAAGGGATTTGAAGGGTTACCATCGAGGCCCGGGTCTAGGTGATAAGAGAACAAAGGGGTTTTTAGGGAAAAGTGCTGACTACTGCAGGGGATGTTGCTAGAGTTTCTGAAATCCGGCGCAGAGGCTCCCAAACGAGGAGGAAGGGGGAGCTGAAGGACAATTGAAGGACAAAAGCCTGAGAGGAAGACAACCAGCATTCAGCCCGAGCAAGCCCCGAGAGACCACCAGAGACTGGTACGCAGGCGCCCCTGGGAGGAGTTTTGGATTCCGGAAACCAATTCTAATAACCCTGCCTCTTCTCGAAGTAGTAATGAATATGTATTAGCCTGGGAGCATCAAAACCAGCCGCCTTACGTAACAGGCGTGCGTCCTGGGGGAGCAGAGACTCCCGGCGCACCCAGCGCTGCTTGCTTGCCTCTATTCGTTTAATAAATTGTAAACTTTGATTGTAATCCTATTTGGATTTATAACAGCCATTTATAACAGTTTTTATATTTGTATTTTATTTAAGGCTGTCTTGCCCCCCTCCCCCCCCAGCCTCGCTGCTCGCCAATAAAGCTGGCGCAGGGGCTAAGGGATTTGAAGGGCCTGCTTGTACACCTAAGGGATTTGAGGGCCTGCTTGTACACCTTTGGGGACTGCCTCTTTTGGGGGGGGGTGGGGGGGTGTTAGGAGCTGCTTGTATACTTTTTAGGCATTCCTCTGAGAGGGGGTTGGGAGCTTCGTGTATACTGGGGGGGGAGGGCCTCCCTCGAGGTGGAAGCGGGGGGGGTTGGAGCGTTTCTACACTGTAGGGGCCTGCCTGTACACTTTTGGGGCCTGCCTTGGAGGGGTTGGGAACTGCTTGTACACCTTTGGGGCCTGCGTCTGCGCGGGGCGGGGGGGGGTTGGGGGCTTGGAGCTGGTTTTAACCTTTCGGGCTTGCATCTGGAGGGGGTTGGGGCCTGCCTTTGGGGGGGTGGTTGTGAGCTGCTTGTATACTGTAGGGGCCTGCTTGTACACCTTTGGGGCCTGCGTCTGGCGGGGGGTGGGAGCTGCTTGTACACTGTTAGGGCCTGCCTTGGGGGAGGGGTTGGGGCATGTGCCTTGGGGGCATGGGGTTGGGAGCTGCTTCTACGCTGTAGGGGTCTGGGTCTTGGGGGGTTGGGGCTGTTTGTACACCTTTGGGGCGTGCCTCTGGGGAGGATGGGGAGTTGCTTGTACACCTTTGGAGCCTGTGTCTGGGGGGGGGTTGGGGCCTGTGCCGGGGGGGTTGGGAGCTGCTTGTACGCTCTAGGGTCCTCTGGCAGGCTTTGGGGCCTCCCTTTGAGGGGGGCAGTTGGGAGCTGGTTGTACACCTTTGGGGCCTGAGTCTGGGGTGTGGGGGCTGGGGCTGAGGCCTGGGGCCTGGGGCATGCATCTGGGTGGTGGTGGTGGGGGGTCCAGTTCATGGGGGGGGTGGGTTGGGAGCTGCTTGTGGACAGTTGGGGTCTGCATCCGGGTGTGGCTGGGGCCTGCTTGTAGACTTCTGCAGCCTGTGTCTGGTGTTTGGGGGCTTTTCTGTAGTGTTTGGGGATCGCATTTTGGCTTTGGGATGTGTCTAGAGCTTCTGGGGCCTAGCTGTAGTGCTTGGGGCCTGCGTCTGGGGCTTTTCTGTAGCATTTTGGTAGCGTGTTTGTGATTTGGGGTCTGTATCCAGGGTTTTGCCTTTTTTGTAGTTTTCAGCTTTGTGTCTGTTTCTTTGTTGGTTGCCTGGGGTTTGGGGTTTGGATCATTAGTCAGTGTCATTAGCGTCGGGGGGTTGATATGAAGGGTTAGGGTTGTGGTTAGAGTTGTTAGGGTTAAAGAGAATAAGGATTTTAGGGTAAGGGGATCAAGGTTGTGGGAATAGAAATGTTTTTGCACAGAGTTACATCGTTTAGAGGGAAGGAAGGTGGTATTGATATATGCTTGCAGTGATAAGAAAGCTTAACAGACAACCTTGTAAAATGCAGACAACCAGAATCCTTAGAGCAATTGGGTGGAAATCACGGTGTAAGAAACATTACCACCTCAAAGAGGAAAACAGTCAAGAAAAAAATAAAATTGACTAGTAACAGGCCAGCAGCTGTGTATTTTCTGTGAAGCACTGGATAGATTGTGAACATGGATTACCCAGTCAATGGGGAAACTGGGGAGGGTCCTGGTCACCGAGAGGAAAAAAAAAATTATATAAACTGTGTTATGGAACTAGTAGGTGGCTTGTGGGACGCCTGCCATTGCAATCGTGAATAAAAATGCTACCTCACTGAGATACTTGCCTGAGCCTATGGTATTGGTTACAGAGTGTTTCTAATAAGGTGTTAGGGTTTTAAGGTTTCAGGGCTAAGGCACTAGGGTTGGGTTTCAGGGTTAGGGTTTCCAGGGTTTAGGGTTAGGATTTTAAGGTTGTTAGGGTTGGAGTTATAAGGGTTAGGGTTTAGGGGTTAGTGTGTTAAGGTTTTAAAGTATTTTGTGGTTTTAGTGTTGATAGGGTTTTTAGGGTTAGGGTCTTAGGGTTTTAGTTATGGTCAGGTATTTAGGGTTAGGGTTTTAAGGTCTTTTTTTTTTTTTTTTAAGGTTAGGGTCTCCAGCGTTAGGGCTTTGAGAATCTTTACGTTTTGGGTTAGGGTTTAGAGGGTCTTAATTTTTAGGGTTAGGGCTTTTAGGCGTAGGTCTAGTGTGGTAAATTTTATCGGGTTAGGACTGCAAGGGTTTTTAGGGTTAGGGTTTCTAGGGTTTGTTGGGGTAGGGGTTAGGGTTAGATCCGTGGTTGCCATAGGCTTAGGGGTCAAGGTTCTTAGGGATTAGGCCTAATATTAGGGCGGAAGGCCAAAATAAGAGGGGGGGAGCCCGCCCCCAAAATCGAAGGGTTGAAGCCCAAAGTTAGGGGAAGGAACGGCCAAATTGTGGGGTCCCCCAAAATTGGGCGGAAGAACTCTTTAATATTAGGGGGGAACCCAAAAAAGGAGGGTGGGGGACTCTACAATTGGGGGGGACCCCCAAAATTGGTCGGGTCCCCCCAAATTAGGGGAGGAACCCCCAAAATTGGGTGGGTGAACCCCCAAATTGGGGGGAAGAAGACTTAAATGGAAGTGTGAAATTCCAGAATTGAATGTGGACCCCCCCCAGACCTGGGGAGGAATCCCCAAACTTGGGGGGGACCCCCAAAATTGGGGTTAAAACCCCAGATCCCGGGGAGCTAAGCTCCAAATTAAGGGAAGGAACCTCAAACATGTGGTGAGAACCCCAATGTTATAAATGACTGAGTCCCAAATAGGATTACAATCAGAGTTTACAATTTATTAAACGAATAGAGGCAAGCAAACAGCGCTGGGTGCGCCGGGAGTCTCTGCTCCACCGGGACGCACACCTGTTACGTAAGGCGGCTGGTTTTTATGCTCCTAGGCTAATACATATTCATTACTACTTCTAGAAGAGGCAGGGTTATTATAATTGGTTTCCCGAATCCGAAGTCCTCCCAGGCGCGCCTGCTTATCAGTCTCTGTTAGTTTCTCGGGGGCCGCTCGGACAGGGAGGCTCATATTCTTCCTCCTTATCTAGTGGTCTCTTGGCCGGCTGTCAGAAGTTACTGCATGTCCGTGCAAAGTCAGCAGTTTTTCTCTGAAGAAATCCCTTTGTTCTCTTCTCGCCTAAACCCAGGCCTCAATGTTAACCCTTCACACCCCTTAGTGGCACGAATTGCTGGACCATTTCTTACAATTCCTCCCTTTTTTTTTTTTTTAATCATCAATTCGTGTCTCTCCTTCAACCTTTGTCAGTAACAATTGGATTTCATCAGTCAGTTCTCGGGGTGTCCACTTCTTAAGCATCATTATCGACACGTCACCTTTTCTCTCCACTGAAGTCATCACAAATTGGGTGCTATTTATTACTCGCCGTATCAACAACGTAAAGCAAGGTATCATACAAGGTATAAACAATAATGTCACTATACCACATAAAAATAAAAACAGCATCCTTTTAACCCATGGTTCACCAGGCAACCATGAAAAGAAATCCCAATCCATACCCTTCCAAGTTTGTACTGGGACGTGGGCTAGCTTCCTAATTTCCTTTGTTATCTGCTTAACCACTTTTCCATTATCATCAATTTGTAAACAACAATTAGAATCGTTCAGTTTTCCACACACTCCCCCTTCTTCTGCTAGTAAATAGTCTATGACCATTCTACGTTGAAAGATAGCATTCCTCATCTGAGTGGATTGATCATCCAGAAGATCCAAGGTCGTCACTGTTTGATTGGTTACAACTTCGAGGATAGCTTGCGACCTAATTATTCGGTTCAAATTATAAATAGGTTCTCGGGCTCCTGATACCAACTCATTCGGGTTCCAGGTAGCTGGCCCATAATGCTGTATGATTCTTTCAGGAGGCCATTCATCCTTTCCCCATTTTTGGGCACTATCCCCGGATAAGGAAGTATCAATAGATCGTTTTACTCTGTTCAGGTCATCATATAATCTTATTCCTAAATGATTTCCTTGTGTTTGTGACAATAAAAAGAACAAGGGTCTTATGTACCCCACATAGCATATTCCCGACCAGTTTCCGGGTAGCCTCTTGTAAGCATGTTTGCCACACACCCAATAATGTCCCTTTAGGGCCCACGTCCCGTTTGGAAAATGACCATCCCATCCATCTTTACCCTTTGGGGCGTGATAATACACAGTGTCCTTGTTACCGAGTGGTCCTGTTACAATGTCTGCCCCGTTTGTACTCGTATATGCACGCTTCCAAGCTCCCACGTTGGGTTTCCACTTACAGTCACAATTCAGTTCTCTTTGGCGACCTGTCATATTATAAGCCTTTTTCGCCGTCCAATCTTGAGAGTGTGGGAAGCGCCTTC